>NW_025766106.1:0-67029 GCF_003918875.1 Haliotis rubra | reverse complement strand
TGCGGTTGAAGTGACAGTCAACAAACAAACAAACATATGACGAACCTGCTCACCGAAGAGGTAAAACCTGCCATTCGTCATACTGAGCCAGATTAATGGGATGGAGACAGATCGGTTATCTAACAGCCGATTATGTTCGTATTGTGAACTCAACGTCAACACCGACTGAACGCCGTGGAAACAAAACATGTTGCAACAGCCTGGGGCCCGAAGACTGATCATTATTCGAATTGTTTCACGATAATGTATAAATGAACATCTGCCGCATAGATACTTTTTAAAAACGTTACAGAAGTCATGTCAGTCACATTGAACAGGCAGTATTTGTGTTTCATCAATTACGTATAGTGGAATAAAACCATTTCAGTTCATCCATTATAGTTGAAGAGATCATGATTGATAAGCCCGATTACCGGAGCAATATAATGCAGCCAGTCAGATACGGTATTCGGTGAGTTTAAACAGCTTAATAAAGCCCGGGGGTATCTAAGAAGTCACTAATAGCTTCGATAATTTCACGATTACTTGAAGGTATGGTACTGCATCCAAATTAAAGAATTTTCGTCAGGTTGACCGGCGCCAGCCTATTGATGTGGAAATGTTCCCTTCAATCGTTACCAGAAAACGATAACAGTTGACGACGGTTTGTTCGATTAAATATTTCGAATATTTAATAATATTCAATATTAACATAAACATATGGAATCATTACGAACGCCGTATTTTCACCAACGTAAGTTTAGATCAACCAGAAAGTTGAGTATCAAGCATCTCCACGATTGCATCGTGGAATGGCGAATAATGTACCCGTGAGTCGAAATTATCAGATTAACGTCGTACATCCGCATCATTTCACCATACGCGGAACAGCAAAGTCCTAGGATGCAACGTGGGGGCTTCACGTGGGAGTCATCGAGGCAGCGACACCGACATGGTCAAAACACAGACGTAATGTAAAATCGGCCGATTATAAGCACACCAATGGCGCAAGACGGGATAACGTCAATCGATTACGTCATCAAACCATACCTTTATTCGATATCGGTTGCATTTTTCGCCAGTATCTTAGAAACCGTGATCACGTGATTAGCCAAAGATACCGCAGAATCTTCCGGTTAACCGTTGCCGATCGACGGTCAGGGTCGTTGTTGACAATATTAAACAGTCGTAGTATTGCGTCTATCATGAAGTCAATCACCGATAACCAGACCCGAGACGTCAAAACATAGCCAATACTGCGTCAAATCAACCAAATCATTCAATCAACCAACCGAAACACCATGAATTTCGTCCGGTCGATAGCAAAACACGGTAAAGAAGAATGAAAACAGTTTTTCACCGACTACCGACAAACATTGAAACATCGTTACGGCAGTTAGTCAGATTCATTCACCGTCGACAGACATATACAAATCAATAATATATGCAGCGTATGAAGACGAACAAACGATTTTAATCTCGGAACGGGCGGTGCAGAACCATAAAAGAGAATGCGGTAGACGCCAGAAACACATATGTAAATCATCTAAATCTATAGCACCATTGAGTCAGTTGAATGTCGACTAGCCGACCATTCACAACATCGTAAACAAAACATTTGCAGAGATTATAAACATTCAATAACATTTCCACGTATAAGCCGAGTTCAACGCCAAATTAACGGCAAGAGGAACGCAAGTCTGCACCAGCGCCGTACCGAGCGTTAAACTCACGGATGTATAGAACGTCCTGACGAGAAAGGGTTACAAGACATAAGATAACCAGTTCGCTTATTTTGCCAAGCAACACGTTGGTATATCAGCATAGCGATAATGCGTTCAGGTAATCGCTGATTGATGATAACATTTCGATTTAGTTCAAACGCGAACAACAGAGTCAAATATATCACTGATGTCATTTTCAACAGTCATATTGGGTCCTTATTGATGTTTACTCCGCGACATCGTTGAACGTTCGTTTGTTCATGCGCGTCATTTCACAAAGGTGCCTAAATATTCAGCGTCTACCCGGTTTAAATAGCGTTTTATAGATAGCCAGACTGTCTCTTCGAACTACATTTGCTCATATACCGTTCACCATTTCGTGCTAACGTCACGTTATTACCATATTATCGCTATCAATTAACCTTCGTTAGCATTGTTACCTGCCGCCAGAATTGTTCGTCATTACCGGCTTATTTGAGCGGTACGATTGTTCAGTTCGATCAACACTTCCGTCATCTCCGTCCATAACCCCACGATTTTGCTTCAAACATATTTAGCTCGAAATTCGTGGATCGTCGCCGTCAAAACCGGTTATTCATTGCCAATCTGTCAAAAACATACTTCAGCCATCATTAATTACTGGACCAATCGCCTTTAGGTGGTCGGGTTTGTTATCATCACGACCGAAGCGATAGCCAAATGGAATTTACCAACAGAATTTCGAGTTAAAGGCAGGTTTGAATTAGTTTTCGTGTTTCGTATTGTTCGTTTCGAGGCGATGTTGCATTGCTGGTCACGCCATAATACGTGATCATCGTACAATCATCAGCATACGATGAAGAAAAGAATTTAGTCATCTTTAATAAATGCAACATCAAACGCAACATGTCTGCCGCGGGCGAGTTTCGACCATACCACAGATCGTTATTTCATTAGTCTTCGTCGTTGTTTCATGCCGCACCGTTAAATATTCTGTTGTTAGGTAACTTATATCGCAGTATGCGATTCACGCATTTGGGACAATGATGA
Organism: Haliotis rubra; assembly: GCF_003918875.1. Taxonomy (NCBI): domain Eukaryota; kingdom Metazoa; phylum Mollusca; class Gastropoda; order Lepetellida; family Haliotidae; genus Haliotis; species Haliotis rubra. The sequence continues at coordinate 64,297 of NW_025766106.1, read as the reverse complement.
CATCAGTTCACTGATTCAGCGTCAACGACAGTCGCACCGACAGCATAACCAGCAGCGCATCTCCTTTTCAGACCCATAAAAATAGCGAATATCACCGGTGTTACCAGCCGACTTCGTAACCTTAAAGGACTATTGCTCTAAAGCTCACAAAGTTTTTCGTCCGATAACGTATAATAACTCGGGGCAACAAATTTGAATGATGAAAGATTTGATGAATATTGAGGTTTTCGATGATAGGTAACCGACATAATGAACTTTCGCAACGTTATTCATAGCAAAGTTACCGCATCTGGTGGTTCATCATATTTTTGACCATTTCGATATTACGCATAAAATTGTTTGTTCATTTATAGGGTTGAAGACCGGTGCTTTCGACATTCAGATGAATTGATCATCATAGATTTTTCCATTCAGTTTTCGATGACAGTTTGGACGAATAATTCGCTTTTATTCAGCCATAGATTTTGCAGTACGAACGGATTTCGTTGGTGATTTCGACGAAGTAATTGAAGTTTTGATTATCGCTGTTCACGATAATCAGTTTTACCCACATAGTTGGTGATGCAAGACCATTCGAAGCGGAGTTGGCAGGTCAACTCGCACTACCATGAAGACAGATCAGGCGGACACCGTTATCAATACGCAGGATTGCGCGCTTCCAATCGGTCATATCGACATGCGTTGAGCATGTTGCGAACGACACCAGTTTGCGCCGAGCGCAGGTGGTGATGCCAGTGTTTATCCCCGCAGCTACCCATTACTTAATGGCCGATGTCAGAGAAGATGTTCGTGTTGGAAACCATGCAGTTAAAGATGTTGCGTCGCCATCATTACGCAGTTGTTTGCTGTAGTTTATCAATATGCAGTTGGCATTGCATCACACCCCGTAGTTTGTCACATGCAGTTGGTGATTTCCAGAGCCAATACGTAAAGTTGCGATGCCAGACGAAGACAGCACCACGTAAGCAGATGCCAAAAGTTTAATTCGCAGCGTAACGTTACGCAGCTGCGTCGGCACTTCGTATCGCATTGTAAGTTTACCCTGGGGCTTATCACGTAAAGTCGGCGATGGCACGACACCTGCAGTTTGGTTACGCAAAGCTGGTACGTTGCGTCGACACCATAGTTTAGCCCACATGCACGACTCGGGGTTTATGATGCAGCCACAGACCAAGCTATGACATGCAGGTGGTGTATGCCAGACGACACCCGTAGTATACATGCAAGCGGTGATGAGCTGGTGTCGACACCGTTTATCACATGAAATGACTCGTAGTTTATGACACGGTGGTGGCCGCATTCCACGGCCCGTAGCGTCAATACGCGCGGTGATGCCGCATTACCCCGTAATTTCAGCTTCATACAAGCAGACAGACCGACACTTCATTACGCAGCTGGTGACAGACGAATATCTCAAAGAATAACACATGTAAAAGCAATGATCACGTAGTTTGTCATTGCCGCAAAGCTGATGGGCAGTCCCATTCGTAGTTTGGTCACGTAAAGCGCTTCATTCGTAGTTTATTCACGTGTTGGTAGTTTATCGCCAGCGGTTATAATAGACGCTCAAAGTCATAGCGCACTTTGTGCCACATTACCAGTTGTCACTGGGTTATCACGACAACGCAACAGGTTACAAGCCGATAAAATAAAACAGTTGCCGCATCAGTGCGCAGACCGCCCACGGGCTTGAGAATGGTGTCAGTCAAAGTCAACAAAACAAGAGCCTGCGTTGTCAATGCCAGATCAGAGCCCCGCGAGTTAACTGCTGTCAGGCATTGAGGAGCGGAATCAACACTTTACCAACAACAATATGCTCAATGGTACTCATTCATCTAAACATTGGCATGAGCTGGCGCAGGAAGTCAAGATGGGCAACTTTGTTGCGCGTCAAGCATCAAAGCGCATTGTTGTTTTCGATCGTGCCCGGCAAACAATGACGGTATGAAATTATCAGCCCCGAGATGGGCAGCCACTGCGTTCCTCTATGGAGCACAAACGCAGGCCAGTGAGCCCTCGTCAATAGAAGTATCAATATACCAGAATATCATTCCTGAATAGCGGTCCAGAAAGCGTTCTTCGATGAATAATGTGATTCCGTATTCAATTGGAAATATCATCTTCCAAAATTTCAAACCGGTTATTTATTACCCGCTTCCGGAAATCTCCTTGAAATTTAGAAGATTTCCACTGTTTTCAGTTTCAGTCCTCCAAGGACCTCGCAGACTTATTCTGTCCGATCTAGAGCGTGGAGCTCGTTCGCGAAACAACCAGCGAACAGCGAGAATCATAGTCGCCGTAGATATTCGCATAACTTCAAGTTCGTTAAATGACAAAACAAAAATCATTAACCGCCCATTTTGCCTTCCAAAACAACAGCCGCGTATGGTTATTATCCAAACAGTTTTTGATCGTTCGACGTTTGCATAAACGAATATAGATCTACGTTACATCATTGACAAACAAAGTCATCGATCGTCAGGTGCGAACCCTCGCCGCTTGATAGGTAGAATCACATCGGCACCTCTGATCACCTCGATCGTCGCGGTTTATCGACAGAACAATCGAATAACGTAAGAACATGAAATGCCGTTTGAAGACGTAGGCGCATTAGAGCGTCCTCAAAGCCTAAGTTCGTATCAGCACGCCAGCGCAGCTGGCGTATTCACGAAATACGAACTTCAATAATAGATTAACATTGAGCCGTGGATCGGGGCAAAAGAACCTCAACGAAGTTCCTTCTGCACCACTATCTGTCATACAGCAGACTCGAACGTCGCTGAGTTTGTATCAGTCAATAATATCGATCACAGGTGACAGAGACAAACAGTTTATCAGACTTGTTATTAAATCAATTCAAAGCTCGACGTTCGTATTATCAATTCGAATATCGACCAGAGTCGACCTCTATGCGTTGGGCGTTATTTTAGTTATCACGGTTACGCATCGTTATTGAAGTAGTTTGCGGTCGACGGAAGTTAACGCATCACGAAAGTTTATCCGCAAAGTCTATTCGATAGAAAACAAATATTTCAACGTACGATTCATAGAAGTTGCCGCTTTCTGTTACGCCCCGACCGAATGATATCCAGTATTTCTCGATTATTCCGTGCTTCCGTTACGCACGCACCGACGTAAGGAACAACAAAATTTCATCCAGCCACCGAGCTGGTTGAAATTATCACCTGATTAACAATGAAAACAAAGCCTGAAGTTTGATCAGCGGTAAAAATGTTCGTGACCGAAAATAACGAAGTCAATCGCATGCGTTCGGGTAGAAGATCAAGATCCGGTAGAATTCCCGACTCACCAGTAGAGACTGGCGACCGAAGTCTCGTCATCCTCGCCGGCAGTTCGTTCAATAGCGCCGAAGAATCTCCACTGTTCTGTTCAGATCGCGACAACAGGGTCCGACCTTTGATCATAGCCATTGATCCCGACAGCTTCGCGAAAGCGAAACCGCGATCCGTTGATGCCGTCGCAACGACATCATTCAATAGCGCGAATATCATTGAGTCTGCAGCCGATCGTAAATTCCGTTCCACGTCAAAGTACCCAACGTTCCATCACCGAGACGAATGATTCATTGGCGTATAATCATTGGTGCCGCAGCATCAGTCATCACCATTGTTCACCCCGTGTTTTCTGGCTTCCTCATTAAAACCAATTTCACGCCCAACACCAACGACCGGTAAAATATATCCATTCCATCGTTCGGTCGGCGGTTCGGTCGCCATCGAAGCGAAAGATGCCGTTTTTGCCGAAATGGTAAGCGGCATAGGCACAGACAGGGTGCATCAGTACAGATCAGTAAATTCATTATTACATAAACACTACTCAAATCGTTGCGAAAGAAAAGCATCAAGCGTAAATATCGGTTACCCTCAACACGTTTGTTTTCAGACCAAAGCCGATACTCATTAAACACGAGTTATCAACATACGCCAATTTTAAACGTCTAATTAGCGCCGAGTAGTATTTATCGATTCAAGATCACGTAAAATGGGAACCCTTGGTTAAGGGTCTCGAAGTCAATATCATACCGTTGGCAATTATTAACCGATCATCGGGTGATTTATCAGTCATCGCTGCGCGTCATCAAACACCAGCCGGTCATACAAAGGGGGTAACGCCACCGTACGGGTCGTTAATTGCCCGAAAAGTTATGGGTTTGATCACTGCTTGAGGACGAACGAAATACGTTGTTACATTGGATGTGTACCGAAGTTAAAACTGTATGATACCATACGTTATCACAATAACAGACATCATGTCATTATTTGCTACGACAATGAGTGTAAAACCAGCCGCAGTCAAGACAACAGTGGCCGATCAGTCACCGTCATCTACATTGCAACAGCCGTACTTATTGCAACAGACAGAACTTACCGAAGTAAGTTCTCGCATAGGTCACCGATGATTTGTTAATTCACTTTCCGTTGTTTGCTGAAGAAATTTCAGTCAAGGTAAAGTCGGTAATTTCGTGCGTTCGTTCAAGGTACGAGGAGCAGATACGACAAAAGTGTATAATGGGTTGGCTTGTTGTTCATTGTCGCCTTCGATCGTCTCCGTCAATATCAGATATACACATTGAGAAGAGCATGAAAGTGTTATCGATTGATCAAAGTCCGTCCACGTTGTTACGTTTTCGCCTTTCTGCCGCCTTTACGTGCTCATATCAATGTTTATATGCGCCGAAGATCGAAATGCACATTCGCGATTAAGCCGTTTCATGTTGTTACCGCATAATCCGGAACAGTCCTTTCTACGGTATTCAAAAACACGTCTCTATAACCAACGCCAATTTGGTATTTGACTGATCACTTCAATCAGCTTCGGTTTGAACCAAATGATAGAGGGAAGCCTACGTAATTTTCTTCAACGTCAACAAAGTTGCGAACAGAAAAGTATATGCATATGATCAGCAGCAAATCAACCGCGCGGGTTCAGTTACCGTTGCCGAGAGCAAGATCAACAAAGTTCAAACCACCCTCGTCCGCGAACAACAACATCAATCAGCCGTTCACCTTTTAAACCGCACATCGGGATGGAAGTTGTTATTCGACAAGTAGTATGTACCGTTGCGTATCCTCATTACTACCGCAGTATGGAAAGTTCCAGCCACTTTTGAATGACCATAAGTTCTCTACTTATGAACGTTACCTGGTTCAGGCTCATCTTCAGAATAAAAACACCATTCAAAGTCGTACTTTACTGTTCAAGAAGCCTTTTGATATTGACATAAATTGTCGGTCGTGCGTTTCGGGTTCATGAAAGTTGGCTGACGATAGCGATATATTTTTGACCGATGAAAATGTCGGTCAAACACAGTCAGTCACCATTTTCATGGGTAAAGAATGATTATTCATCGTTTGTGTCATATGAGTCAGATGGTACGTTCCAGTTCTTGAAGCGATAGCCAGTTTTCATTTTGAGTAAACTCAATCAATAAAAACATTATGTCAATGTATTCGATTTTACTAATGTAATTATCGCTGATGCGATTGAATACACCAATAATAAAATTTGTACTAATCACCATGTTCATCTTCACATACATGGCACACCATTTTTTGGTCATAGTAGTATTATCAAAGCGTGAAACAAACTTCCGCGTATATCAACATTAATAAACAGTCAGTATGTTGACCATGGAATAACGTTAAAGTAGTTCGCCAATGTACCGTCTTCATCGTCAATAATACATAAACCTATAGCATAAACAAAATAATATGCGTCTCAGTTCCGTCGTACATAACCAGCCATCGCTCAGAGCGCACAGGCGTGTTGTGGTTAACACCACATCGCTGCCACGATTAATAACTCAGCAGTCGTTAAGATTTTAATATCCCTGATCTTTTAATCGAAAATAAGAGTTAAGCGGATGTTCATTTCTTTGGTTGAGAATACCGACGAAAAGCGCTTTCGGAGTATATGCTGTTCGATCGTGAACAAAATCACAGTACGACTCCACTTCTAAGTTCATCGTTATTTAACTTACTCAGAGGCTCTTTAAGAAAGCATAAAACGTAAGTTGAATAACAGCGCAGGCCCGTTACTGGTTCATTGTCCTTCCACCTTCAACAAGTGATTAAGCGTGCAAAGAACATCGTTCACCAGTTACTGTAGAGAAGTGACTCAAAATCGTATTACTTTTGGGAATTGCTACTTCCAAAATTGAAACATTGCTCCCTGAATAAGTACCGCCAAATGTTTCATACCAGTTCAGCAATCAGCTGATCGTTTCATTTTATTCTCGCATTCGTTGGTTGAAGATTCCGAAAAGCCTCTTACTTGTAGTAAATAGGTAAATACAGTTTTAAAGCATCAATGCTGTTACAGGCGTAGTTTTCGTATGCAACGGGTCGAAGTTTAAACTACCAAAATATGTCGGTTCATAAGTTTTCACGAGGCAATATCACTTCCCTTGTGCCAAACTCCGGTGGGTGGTATACCAACATGTCATCATTCGATGGTGTCAGTTAATGAAGGTTCTGGTCAGTATACTGGTGGTAACAATCACTTACAAATTCATCAACGTTCATTTCCGTATTTTCTGTGTTCAAATATCAAATATTATAAACCATGCCGAGCCCATATCGTTATCAGCAGGTGTTTGTGCATGATTGTTTGAATTCATAACATCACTCGTCGTAAAATGTTCTTCTTCAAAGGATCGTCAGTTGAATATTGATTCTTCATTATTGGCTGGAACCAAACACCAGGAAGAATGGCGACATTACGCAGCTGGTTCAGGTACAGCGCCTGGCATCAATGAGTATTTATATCGGGTCGTGGCAGAGCTACTCGAAACGATAGCGTCACTTTCAAAACATGGTTGTGACCACAAAGACGAATAACATTTGAACCGCCGCATCACCGCTTTATTACGGGCCGAGTATCGCTCGACACAGCCCTGTAACCTTAACGTTCGATTTTATTAATCGTACTGTTTTCATTTTCTGCCGTCGAAGTTAACGATCGAATTGAAGTGAATTGGTGACGATGATTACAAACTGAAACGTTCAGCATATTCGATTATTATTTCATCAGTATCAGCATGACAATCATCAGATATCAACAATCAAATATGGAAATATTGACGTCGACCAGCATATCGGTGAAAGTCATCGCATAAAGAAATTACGGAGATTATCAATTTTCCCGATGAGCCATGTCAGTTAGTTAAACAACAAATCACATCAAATGAAGATGTTCAATCATTTGCTCGATTTTCTCTCAACCGATGAATTTTCAACAGACTTTGATGTCATCATTAAAAACATCGTCGAGAATCAAACGCCACTTCCAGTCTGTCAACCTATCGGCCAAACCAAACCACTTCCACCGGTAAAAATCCGCATTTGATTGACGTCAGATTTTGAATTATCATAATCCATAACATTGTCACCGTAGCGGCGTCATTATATCAATAATATTATATTGTCATTCCTTCCACAAAGCTCGAGAAAAGAAACAGTCAGTTGTGTCATGGGGAACTTTGTCATCAATCATATTTATTGCACCAATTCAGTATTGATTCTTAACTTCATCAACCAGCTCAATAACGCCGCCAAGTAATCAATAAACATGGCCCGAAGTCCGGCGGAACATCTGTGAACGCGTCTATCGATGGTCCGTCGATTGATACGGCACGCAAGATTCGTTTACCGAAAGAAGTTCGTTGTTCGTATCTCATCGCCGAATACGGGCCAGCAAAATATAAACAACATTGAAAGATTCCGTTCTCCGTGTATTGCATTCGTCATTTAGATCGAAACAATTGATAAACGATTTTGACAGACGAAACAGCTCGCCGTCAAGAGCAAATCCACGTGAAACCGGGGAATTACGAACTTAATATTGTTCCACGCAGCTAACTGCACGACAATCTAAAGAAAGTTTAGTATTTTTGCATCGACAAAGAATGAAGTTGTCGAACATAGATATATGTTACCGAAGACATTACATGGAAGACAGCCATGACGATGCCGATTGTATTAAAGACCATAATATAGGCTAGAAATTTCATCCATCACCAGATTAAGGGTATTACGACAACATACTAAATGTGAATTCACTTTTCATCTAAAACACCGAACATTTAAAATGTTCATCATCGCTCGATATCGTCGATTATCCTCGTCAACCTCCCCAAACAATCATTACTAAACATCAAAGACCAGCCGTATCCTCCTCAATTCAGTAAATCATTAATTTAATATCAATCAATCAGTTGAAATTGATTGAAATTTTGAAACATCACCAAAACCGGAAAGTCTGAAACATCATCTTCCAAAATTGAAATGTCTTGAAACAATCATTCAAATATCTTCGAAATATTCCAGCGTTCTGTTTCAATAAGATCGTCAAAGATCATCCCGTCATGAGTTGTTCAACATCATCAGTGGTAGTTAATATCATTAAAACCTGGTGAAAGATTGAAGATAATCCAACATCATTTGAGCGAACAGAAAAGCCAAAGACTTTGAACAAACAGCCGAGCGCGTAAGTCGCCAGTCAAACCGCCGAAGCGTGATCCGCAAGGAGTTCGTTACCCGAAAAACAATTCTCGCACTTCATGTTTGCGAAACATTTATAGCCGTCGAAATCATTAAATTATAGATCACGCGACTAGAAGCCGCAGATGATTTATCATCATTGACCAGCTTTGATCCGATGCACACGAAAGCGCTTCCGTCAATATCAGCGCATAACAACACGATGTCGCCCGCATTATGCACAGTCCATTGCCCGAAGCTATCAATAAAGAGACGTTATCTGCTATCAAGAAAATATCAGTGCCAGCACAACAAAGTCGGAATAATATCCCGGCGTTATCAGGATTACCAGACATCCGAAACTTCAGATCAAGGAATTAACCGGTTAACAAATGAACCGGATCTGAATGTTCACGATGAAGGCAGATCAGCATTTGCGCTTCAGAGAAACATCCGGGAAGCAACCATGAATCGTCAACGACACAGACAAACTTCCGGTGATCATTCACCAACACGACAGTTCGCAGCAGCCGTAAGCTCTGCTTCTGGGTCATAGTCACGATGGACATTCATAACTCGCCTGGCTGGTCAAGAAGGAAAGGTTATTGTCATTCATTGCCTTTACGAAGCCAGATGTGGCACAGCTTCATGAATGTAAAGGGGAAAAGGAAACGGGAATTTTCCCCACTGAAGAGCCAAGCCGGTGATCAACAAAGACCAAATCATTGAGGCATAACCGAAGAGTTCATAAAGAGCCGTTCAGTACCGGTGATGGCGGACAGCCGAGACTTTGATCTGATCGATTATCCACGAAGTCGTCACGCCATTCGCTACCGTGTCGGTTGCGGTTCAGCAGAGACTACGACCGGGGACGGGCGCTTATTTCGAACAAAGTCACCATTGCAAAGTCAATTGGCAATGTCGGTAGTAAGCAAAGCTGCCGGTGTTTGGGGTTCATACGAACTGTTAAAGGTACGAGCGAATATCGGCGAAGCCAGCAGCTCGAAGTATACCGATCGTTTCGTTAAAACGTCATCGATTTGCGCATCGTTTTGGCATTAAAAACAACTTCATTTGCTCAAGCGTGTCAAAATAAGTAGTTTACTTCGGAGAAGTCAGCGTTCACGTTACTGTTGGCACTTTGGTAGACGGCACGCCGCCCGAAGGTCTTTTCGAAAGAATGACTCACCTATTTGTCAAATTTCATGCTTCGCATTAAGTTTAACCATTTCGCACCATTCGGTTCGACCATAAAGAGTCATCTGAAGGTTAAGTCACGACAATTTGAATATCAGATGATGCCGATTGGGGCAATAAATTAGTGTTAGTACTGCGCAATAATTGCCATGTCTTCGTCGGATGGTTCATCGTTCGCGACTACCGGTGACAGATTCGGCTCACATAGTTCCAACCAAACAAGCGACGACAGTCTTCGTTACAATATATGCCTTATTTCGTGATAATTAGAGACTTCGGATTGTCATGATTCGGGTGACAGGTCACCGCTTCGGTTTATCACGCCATCGCATTGTCGCAGATTGATGCCGCGATGCCGATCACTTATTGTTAACCGTCGCCGTTTGAATAGTGGGCGGTTAGTCCAGAACAACCAACGCAATAGCAATAATAACGATGAATTGGTAGAGCAGAATAATGGAGCGAAGCCATCAATGGCGAGGACATTCACACGGTCGACAAATACTCACGCCGATATTTTTATTGACTTCGCAGTTTGTAGACGGCGTCACTGTATGCTTCCCGCAAATAACCTGGTTTAAACAGCAACATCCCCGAAGGGTCGATACGTCCCGCATACGATATGAATCACGTGAATAGTGATATCGTCGCGCAGCGTATCGTAAAAGCTAATGCATAGTTGATGTAATACAGTTTATCAAACAAAGCAGTCAAACACGCCGACGTAGCATCGCTTCCAAACATATTGCGCACAGCCAAAGTCAGCAGCCAATCCTTTTCGCCGGTTGTTACTGTAAAATGGGTCAGCTCTCGTTATCGTTACGCCAATGTACGCAGATATGACGATGATGCGCCGACGTCAATGGCCGTGCATGTCGGACGAATATGCACGAGCAGACGTTCCGTTACCGTTCGGGAACTTTCGTCATCGAAGTCAAACTTTATTCATCAGGTTTCCAGACGCTTCGACGCGATCGAGGTTGCGGCGATGAAATACGTCAGATTAACAGGCGTATAGTCAAGATGTGACGGTGTTGCTGGTGATTGTATTCGAAAGTTGGTTACCGGTGCCCGGTAAGCGTATCGCGTATTGAAACGCATACCCGAAAGCGTCGAAAAGCGTTTAATGCGCAATCAGACGGTTATCATAGCAGCGCAGTTGGTGAAGCAGTTTGAAGCAGGCGTCACCAGAATGCCAGTTAATGGGTATTGAAAGTCAATCTGCCGGGGCATTTTCGATCGTAATTAACCTGGCGCAAAGAAATCCAGTTAGCCAGCATGAGAAAGAAAGTCAGCCTTAGCCTCAATAGTTTTGAACAAGTATCAGTGCGCAGCCGACATATTGAGTACAATAAAGGCAAGCAGCTTTCAATCAATGAAATTTGATCGCGTCAGTTTATGCGATGAACGCATGGCGGCAGCGAATAATATCGAGCAAGTACGAAGCCAAATCACGAAGGTTATTAAAGTTTATCATTCCGCATCATTTCAGTCAATGACTCATCGGTGAGAATGTCGTTTCGAAGAATAAAAAGTAATGTCCGTTCGCCGACTCGAGGAGAGCAAAACTGGCAGCAAAAGAAGTGAAAAAAGGAAAGAAGAGACGTAAAGCCAGTTGAGGCTCGCGAATTCAAATCCCCGGATATGGCACGAATTAGCCTGTTGCCCGGTTCTTTCATCGGCTATTTCGAGAAAGCCAGCGACCAAATCACGATTTGATTCAAGATGACAAATAAAGTTTTGGGTGATTGTTGAAGAAACAGCATCACGTTTTGGCATCTCTCGCAAGCCGATCTTCTTCTCAACGTACTTCTAAACAATACGAAAGATGGCCGATTTATCGCGTCGAAAGATGTTCGGTGCCGAAACGCTCGGTACAGCCAGAAAGTTGAAAATTTCAGCACCACATTCATCACTTCGGCATCTGTACAGTCATCACCTTCGAATGCGCACGAAAACAAGATCAATTGGTTGAAAGTCACTTTTCTCAAAAGAAAGATACCGAGCAATAGAGATCATCATCAAGAATCATAAACTCGCAGAATAGTATCAAAGCATTTGCCAAAATTGAATGTGGTGGTTCTCAGGAAAACGAGCAAAACTGAGCCGCCAGCGATATGGCGCAACCTCCACCAGTTCGCTTCGGCGATGCAACCGTTTTCGAACACTTTGTGATAACATCTCGCTCAAGATGCAGCATTCGCAATGCGACCACGTCGGCGACAGTATAATACGGTGACGAAGACGGTGTAAACAGCTCATGGAAGCCGTCAGACCAGTGATGGGGATAGGACCATTATCAAACAAGGACCGCCATATAGATAACAGCTTATCATATTACCGAAGGATAGATGTTCATGATTGGTGATGTCGACACCAGTAGTAACCGATGTAATGATAATGATCGGTTATCGATACTTCGTTAATTAATAAATCCGCGACAACCAAAATGGCATACCCCAGAAGTGCCACTCACCTTGGCGGTCCCTCATCGCCGATTTAATCGCCAAATGAACCAAAACCGAACGCCATCGGTCTTTAAAGCCGAAACATCAGCGGTCTTAAATCAACGACAAAATGACCGCAAAACTGAAAACAGAGTAAAGTTTTCATTCAGGTTTGTTAAGAAAATCGAAATCAGTATGCGCAAGAATATCAAAGGCGAAGGGCCTTGAACGTTGTCCGTTGAGGACAGGTCAGTAACGAATTAAAATAAGCCAATCAACATAACGCTTTCAGGCCAGCATGCCAGATTTTGTAATCAGCGGCACACATAACAAATACAGATTAGCCAGACCGTTAATTATTTGATTTTCGTTGATCTTCCCCTGTTGCATGACACGACTCGCCCAGTTGAAGACGTGAACCGCCAGTTTACGTCGCCAACTCCACCAGCCGATCACCCTTTCCATTCCCACCAGAAAACCCGACGATGCCGCGTTTAAGGATACGGACGATATTACGGTTAACAGGAATAGACGCGGAATGATCAACACGTAGATAAATCTGAATTGTCAATGTTTTGTTGCCGACGGATTTCGTTGTGCCACTGGATTGTGGTCAAGGAATTCTTCTTCAAATCACGTTATCAAAACAATCAAAGACGCCGTTTATTAGGGCCCGCCGATGTCCGACAGCCTTTACGCGATCAACGAGTTATCAATTACGTTAACGGTCACTTATCAGCGGTTCAAACCGCCTTTAGCGTTCAGTCAATCAGAATCGAGTATCAATATCAGTCGAAAAGGTTGAACAGTTCAGGTGACCGTTTGGTATATATGTCATACCACGTTCAGAGAACTCACGAAATGAAATAAATCAATATTTGCAATGATCAATACCAACACGTGAACAAAGCGACCAGAACCAGACGAACCATCTTCGTTTCAGTTCACTTTGGTACCATCAAAGTTTGAAATACCGTCGATAAAGATTCAGTTTCTTCGCCCTTAAAACGTCCGTGCGTTAGCATAACATTAACGTTGATCGCATTTCGTTCGTTATTTTATATCTGTTGCCTTGAATAATCGAGCCTGTTCAACATGAAGCGGATGATGTGAACGAATAAACTCATAGCACGTAAAGCTCTTGCTGGTCTTCTAAGTACGGCGATTCATCATTGCTTCAGACGGTAGCCCAAGCCTTTGTATCTAACGTCTCAACAGCGCATAACTTCAACTTCAGCACGCCGTTTTAAATATTCGACCGTGCCACTTAATTATTCCACATCAGCAGTCTTTTAACATCAGTTCATTCGCTGATGCCACAAAAACAAGTTTAGTGAATCAACGATACCGCAAAAAACGCACAGGTGAAACCAGAATGTAAACATCTTTGCTTCAAATCAAAACTTTAACTATCGATCGCAGAACGTAAATTACGTATCATATCGCTTCACAACATACCAATCTTCGAACAGCGTATCATGCCAGATGGATACCCAGCCAGACACCGAAGCTGCGTCCATGTTTGGCGACTTCAACTACGGATCGATGATCAGCCCATCCGCAGCCAGGGGACCGCCAGACAGTTGTCGCAATGTTTTATCGATCCACGAATGTCTTCAAAGCCGGTCTCCTCAATAAACGCTTCATTGTTCAATGGGGATTTGCCGTCAGGAAGAATCGACAAAATTCGACCGTCAGTTCATCGTGATTAATGGTTCGAGAACCATTGAAAGACGTTGAGGTTGATGACGCCGCAGAATTTCTCATCCCGTAACGACCGTCAGGGTCAGCTTCCAGGATGGCCTCTGATAATATCATTCATCGTCCGCCAACCGTTAATATGGAGCGTAACGTACCGTTTCTCCGTTCCAGACCATCGTACCTTTGAAGTCGGAAAACGACGTCGTTTAACAAATTTCGTCATCGTTCAATTAGTCTTTCCGACGCTCACCACGAACACGCGTCATAAGATCGTAGTGCGTGAATCTCATACGAAGTCGGTCGAGGCGAATCCGAATCGAGGCGAAGGAGAACGGCGAATGACGCCACAGCCAGACGCCCGGTTAGCAATGAACATGTTCAGCATTAATACCGTGGTGTTCACCGAAATGGTCAGTTCAACGGAATAATAGATTTACGCCGAAGTGTGCCCAATCGATGACCGAGACGCCAGCGCTTTTCAAGACGATCACCGTCGTCGCAGTTGAATTCGTCAGTAACCGAAGGAGGACTGAAAGAGAAAGAAGCAATCATTTGCGCGATATCGACGCGAGACCATCATCAAACAACAAGACGCATCGCGAAGCCACGATTAATGGATGAACGAAGTGTTGAACAGCGTTTGGTTAAAAGCAACCGGGTTTTGTTTGCATAGTATCAAAATAAAGTTAATTTTGCCCTCATTATCATTCGTGCGTTCTTTTCGTACAGCAGTATATGTCAATGTCGCTTCTGCCGACAAACGTGCCATTTCATTAACGCAACAGCATTCCCCGTTCGTAACGACATAACGAATACTCGGCATCAGACTACAAACCGTGGTCAATGTTATGGGTTGTTAAGAAACGGTTCGTCGGCGAATATTCGTACAGTTTCAAACACCGAAGCAGCTCAAGCCGAATGCGACGTATCAACCTTAGTAAAGAAAACGTCCTCATAGTTAACCGTAGTGACGCAACGTGGGGACCGTTAATTCGATTAGCAACTCACGGTATCATAAGAAGACTGGTCGAGATCGGCGGTAATGCCGACTTCAGCCGACATGTCAGCTGTTAGCCTGGAATTAAAACAGACTGGACAATAAGCCGAAGCAGATCGTCAACATGGTTAAGCCAGCGCGGTGCTTTCATTGTGCTGCGATTCGACGTTATATCGTTGCCTTTCGTCACGGAAAGCGCGCATTAGTTTTCGCAGAAAAGTAAATCATCACTTTCCGAAGTTTATCATTCTGAAGCTTTAAATATACGGGGAAGCCGAGCATCAACGAACGCTAACACCCGTTTGTTATAAGGGAACATTATTTCTTACTGGACGCCATTCGCGTGAAAGGCGACCGAGTTACACGGGTGGTGAATCGACGCCCGACAAAATGATACCGTACCTGACTGGAGCATGTTGATACGTACGGCTACCCGCATCCGCGTTTTAAAACAGTTCTGGCGAAGAATATGGGTCATTATTACCGTCGCAGCTGAGAATGGTCAATATCAGTGCGTCGAAACCAGTTGAAGTAAACCATTGAAACACGACCGAAGCAGTGGTGTCTCCTTCCAGATGCTCGGGCCGTGCCTGTCGTCATGCCAGTTGGTTTTGACCACCCCCGGTGCAATTGTTCAATATTTTCTCAAAAGGTCGTTCGTTGAGCGCAACACGAAGAGGAATAAAAAGCCGGCTTCGGTTAATTAAAGCTTCAGCGGCGGTTTAAAAGGAGTGGCGTGGTTCACGACGTCTCGTTGCTTCATGAACCATGTCGCATCATCATCACCGTTAAATCCAATATCGTTCATGGTATGTGGTAGAAGCCCCGCATGCATGCGTATCAAGCATTAACAATACTTTCAGATATGCCCCCGGTTATCGTCATCAGCACTGGCGCCAGAATGGAATCTACGGTGCATTAAATAACCAAATGTACAGAGCATGACTTCGGTACCGTATTAATCGCACACCGCAAGACGAAAATGCGATCGAAGGTCGGTTATAGTGCCGCAGATTGTTTCGATTTCCACTCCCGAATTGTTTTCAAGCGTTCAATACGACACATAATCGCCACACATACACGTCGTCACCGCTATAGGCGACAAAGATATATGGCTACAGCGCTGGCTGTTAATATACATTTGTCAACAATTAGGGCCGCGCAATACACCGCCTACCGAAACAGACACGGATGCAGTCAAGATATGCCGACGAAAACCTGTTTCGATTACGCATTCGAAAACCGACCGGAAGGACATTTCCGTTTTGAATTGCTCTTTTCCCCGAGTTGAAGTCAAATGCCACATTTTACTTTGCCTGACAAGTTTTACGTTGCCAACATGAAGTCATTACTGCCAAACATTTGCACAGCCGTGACAGATGAGTCCGTTTAAAGCCGTAACACGCCCCCGAAAAACGCTCATAGGAAATATCCGCAGCCAAAAGTGACAGAAACTCTTCATAAGCTTCATTGGCGTGTTCACCGTATTTACATACATGGCTGCTGTTGCTACAGCGAAGTATATATATGGGCAAGTTCGCGAAGGGCATGTTTGCGCATGCATACAGACATACAGACAGATAGATGAACCGCCAATATACACCGTAGTGGCCTGATCACCATGTCAGCATCTCGCTACGAAAGCGGTCATAGCGAAACCTCGTCGCAACAGCCGTTAGCCTCGACATAAGCCGCCGAACTGTCTTCATCACCACCAACACCTGTTCGCCGCATCGAGCAATTCGCTGAGAACGGCGTGGTACGACGATGGAAATGTTCAATACCATGTTCACGACCCCCTGAATACAGGCAGATGCGGAAGCTTCGCAGTACATTACAGAGCTAAGGCCGTAACGCTATTCGCAGTTGAAAGCTAAAGAATATCTTCATATCCATAATAAAGATAATAATCAGCGTCATTAATGTTTCAGCATGAAAGCGTTGAACGTCCGGTCATATTAAACATCAACCCACTATGTTGCGAAAGAAACACAGCGAGATTAGTGTTATGACCATCTGGGGATAAACGATTTTCGTCCGATTCGAAACAGATTGAAACATTCTTTGAAATCAGAAGATACTTATTGAGAAGGCAACCGAACACGAACGACGTAGGGACGAATCAACAGCCGAAGAAACCGATAACATACCATGCCGATTTAATGAAATATTTGCCCATTTTAACAATCATTTCGATTACTACAGCGCATCTTCCATATGCCGTACCAGTTTATTCATCAGCTCCAGTTCAGCGAAACCAACTTCATCTTCAAATAGACCGCATCTAAGAAGTTCGTCGCGTCAGGACCGGTTCCAGCGTGGAACGGACATATTCGAGACGTAGTTATTTCCGGATTAATTTTCATTTTCCAGATGGTTTGCGCCAATAAAACTGGCGACCTCATCAGCGAAGAATCATCGAATCACAGTGATGACAAGACTTTGTTTGATCCACCGGTCGAAGCGGTAGATTTTCCAACCAGCGTCGACCGATGCCTTTGCAAGCTCGAACTCATCGTTATCGTCGCGAATACCCCACTCAAACATTGTACGACGGGGTCGGCTCGTGCTCCGGTCAATAAAGTTCAAGATAGTTTTCGTTCACCGGAGCGATGGGAGAAGATTCAACCCCGAAGAAGATAGTATACCAGCGGCGAGGAGTGAGATACCTAAAGAATTATCGACGATTATCAACCGGGTCCACGGAGTCAATCTTCATTTCCGAGATGCCGTTGAAGAACGATCAAAGAAATATTGGCAACGAAACCGAAGTCAAACGACTTTGAAATCAGTAGCATGAAGAAAGCGTTCGATCATTGAATGAAATACGGTGCCGGGTTATAGTGGAATCGACGGCGACTATCTTAGTCATCAAAGAATAATGTATCGAGCCCGGCGGAGAATATGTTCGCGTATCGCGACGACTCCGGACGGAGGCGGCTAGAAGATCGAACGACTTCAGATCACCGACAGTTCTGAAAGTGAAGAGGTTCGGTATTCGTTGATTTGAAGTCAGCGGATTTGTCAGGGTGTTATCGTCGCCGTTCAACATTGCAGTCGCACAGTCCATTTAATCATCGACAACCAAACATCGGCCTCGTAAGTGGTCCTCATTGTTCCATTTAATAAACCGTCGATCGAACGATCGAAACCGCATTAAGTTTCAAAATAAACCTCAAATTTCAGTAACGGTGTTCATAGCCGTATAAAGCAGAGATTCAGTATTAGATTACGAATAATATATCCATCACGGCAATAAACGCGACGAACGTACTATCGACCGTGAGCATAGTCATATTCGCAGAACTCGAATACTAATGGCATTGGTATCATCGCCAGCACCTCATTAGCGTTGATATTCAGAACATACGATAGATGATACGATACAACGGTTAACTGCCGCGAACCAACAGCAGTTCATGCGGGCGATTTTAAAGCAATCACCAGTGATCGTTATAGCCAGTTAACGACCTTCGACCCCTTTCACCAGACCAATCAAAGCCGTTAACCGAAGTCCCCATGGAGGCAGAAACATTAACGTACGACTTCAAAAATTATAAGCCCTTCGATGAAAGCCGAGATTGCTTCATCATTACTTAACGAGTCAATAATTATTCACGACAGTATCATGACGTTTCTAACGGCATGAAAGCGGCGGTTTCGGCAACAGAGTTCTCATGGCTTCGTCAGAATACGTTTTCCACGTCCACCTTTCAACACAGCATCATCTTTGTTAGCGGCTTCGAACATATTTTACCGCATTTGGCAACAAAGAATCATCATTGGCATCAAAAGCCAATCAATGCTACTTCCATGTTTCAGTTGCCGCCGAACGTCCGGTCACGAACAACAATGTTTCCGTTTCATTTAATATTCATAACCACTTTATGTTGATATGTTGGTGTCGGTCAAAGGAGGATGATCTTGTTCGTAAACGACATCTTTCGTCCCGTTCGAAACAGATCGAAACAAAGTCCTTGAAATCAGAAATACCATTACGGCGTCCGTATTCATCGACGGACTGGGGAACGTTCAACAGCCGAAGAAACCATAAACATGTAGCAATCACCAGTTTCATGCC
The DNA here is from genome assembly GCF_003918875.1 of Haliotis rubra. NCBI lineage: Eukaryota > Metazoa > Mollusca > Gastropoda > Lepetellida > Haliotidae > Haliotis > Haliotis rubra. Next base: position 45,373 of record NW_025766106.1, on the reverse strand, counting down.
GATTTATACCGAAAGTCATTTGCGAATGGAAGTTTCAGTCAACCGATAAAGTCAAAGCGCAGCCGCTCCAAAGCCTGATACAGCCAGCTTATTCGTCGTTTCCGTTCATTTCAACCACGATTCCCTGTGTTAATACCGCAGCGTTCGCCGTAACACAGACTTACGGACATGTTCCGACGAGGGAAATATTTCGATTAATTTGTTTTCCAGATATCAGAATCAACAAAACTGGCGACCCTTGAAGGTCAGCGAAAAGAACGATTCATCGAACGAATAGAAGTATCCTTGTTTTCGTCCTTCAATCAATGAAGCGGTAGATTTTCCACCAAGTTGACCGATGCTCGTCCGTTCGTTACCGGTCACATCAGCAACATTGTGGATGTGATACCAAGATATCACCGGTATTGTTCGAAGCAGACACAGTATAAACAGTGGCGAGAAGATAGAAATACTGCTAGTAAGAACCACGGAAACAGACCTCATTTGAGGATGCCGTTGATTTCCAAGAAGGAAATGTCTCAGCCTGGTACAAACGATCCTCGGCACGACCCCAGTAGTATGAGAAACCTTTATCGCTTTCGCTGAAGTTGCCGAAAGAAGTCGGCGCCGTTGTTAGAAGAACGACGGCACCGATTCAGGATTTCAAAGAACAATGCATCATTTCCGCGGAGCAACGTCGAGCGCATGCCCGGTAAGGATTACGATGATGCCGGAGGTGCCGAGAATGAAATTTCAGACACCACATGCTGTAGGTCGGGTTTAGGACAGGTCAGGCCTGTTGATTTAGTTCGCGATTTAGTTAGGCGTTACGTTACGTTCGGCCAGCCCACGAATCAACAATATGCCATAACCAAACATCGTTTCGGCCAGAATTCCGAGTTTGAACAGCCCCAACATTGAATCAAAGTTTCGAAACCCGGTGCCGTTTGCACAAAACCCCGTTTCAGTGTCGGTGTAACATATACGCATTATGATCAGCATCCCCGCGAACAGGAAGTCCATGAAAGTCAACGATTACGGCACAAATAAAGCGACATCATCGGAAGATTTGAAGACCCGTGAAAGCATAAAGTCACATATCGTAGAACTCGAACAGATAATGTCGGCGGCTCGGCAATAAACAGCTGGCGCACGCTGAAGTTCAGTCGAGCAGCGACGATGACGCAGTAGCAGAGCGATAGTAAACAAGCACCGTTAGAATAATAAAGCAACATTTGTATGCAACAGCATCATTGACCAATGTCAACCGAAGTCCCCGAAGCATTGAGTAAAGAATGATAACGTGTCAACTTCAGTAATGACAAGCCCTTCACGGGTTTAGCTTCATCATTTAAATAAAGCCAATCATCACGCGTCATTTATCGAAGATGAATGGCGAAGCGGTGTAGTTTCTACAATAGATGGGGTGCTACAATTTTTCTAGTTTAAATTTCCGAAGTCAGAATATTGCCGACGCATAGCATTGAGAGAATCACGTGCGTCATCGTCCACCCTTTCTGGTCACTGGCACGTCATTCATATTTGAACATATTTACCCGCATACAATAGTTTGGCGCCAAACGTTTCACCATGCTGCAAATAATCAATAAACAATCACAGCACATTTGGCGTTCTCGTTGTGTTGAACGCCCGCCGACAGCTCGTTCATTTTAATATTCATAACCTTTACTTTATGCCGAGGTGCCAGTGTCATCAGCGAGACGGTATCTGGGACAACGACATCCAACTTTATTCGAAACGATTGAAACAGTCTCTTGAAATTGTGCTATTTTATTTATAGCGCACAGTAGCAACTTAGTATTGAATTCCAGACCATGGGAATGTCTTCAACAGCATGAAACTACAATATTCAAACATGCCGATTTGAAGTACGAAAGAGCCATGAATGGAAGTTTCAGTCAATCATTTCGACAGCCGGGTGCAGCCGTTTCCATAGCCGCCATTGGTTCAATATCGCTCATTGCTTCACCGAAGCGAAGTTTACCGTCTCTTTATTGAATTTCAGCTATCGTACCGTTATGCCGTGGCGCTCGACACAGATCAACTTCTGGCGTGTAACTTTATCAGCGTTCATATTGAGCTTCGAGCTGGCCTGGTTTTTCAGTCAGTAGTTTTGCGCCGTCAAAAGCCAAGCGACCTCTTGGCGAAATAATGAACACAGCGAAACAGCGTAAGCATTCTCAGCTTTCGATCTCTTCCTCATCATGGCAGATTTTCCAAACCAAAGGCTGACCATGCCAGCTGTCCTGTTTCAGTTATCAAAGGTGCCGACTTCGACATCACCGATCAGCGTTAATAAAGCGTGATGGGCTTCGGTTTCGCTCGTTGAATAAAGCCAAAGAAATACCGAAGCCGATAGAGACCGTTCGAAGCAGATACAGGCACGCGGCGGCGCAATACTGGGCAACACGATGAGATATACCGGTTCAGCCAGCTGATATTAACGATTGTTAGCGCAAATGAGTTCAGTTTAACACAAACGATTCTTTGAAATGACTTCCGTAGGTATGAAATCGCTGCCGGTGTCGGCGCGTTAGTGGGAGACGACGACGGTTCGAGCCCAGATTTCAATGTTAAATGGTCGTAATATATTTCTGCGGAGAATAGCAAACAGTGGCGTCGGGCGTATGCCGGTGAGTTTGATTTCGACGTGCCGGAGGTGGTTAGAACATCGATTTCGGGGACACTACAGTCACGAAAGCGAGAGTCAGCCAGGTTTGGTGATTTGTCAGCGATTAGTTAAAAGGCTGCCATAAGTCGGACAGTCATTTAATTAACACATACAGCACCAAACAATATGTTCCCCGTGAAGCCATTCTGAGTTTAACAAGCCCTCAACAGCTTCAGTGCCGGTGCAAATTATCAAAGCGTAGCAGCAGAGATCTTCGTATGCAGGGACAGCGTAATGTCCCGGCGTGAATAAGTTCATGAAATAAAGCGATGAATATTGGTATTTACGACCGCAGGTTACATATTCTTTACAATGATTTAGTTACCCTTCTCAATAAAGTATCTTCTGATTTCAAAGAGACTGTTTCCAATCTGTTTCAGGTCAGGACGAAAGATGTCATTTGTCCCAAGATAAAGATCCTGCTCATCCTCCTTTGTGATATTTTGCTGCAACATAAAGTAAAGGTTATGAATATTAAATAAAACAGAGGGAAACAGTATTGTTGATGACCGAGACGTTCAACAGCTTCCAGTTCTTTAGGGAAACATAAATGTACTTGTGATTGTCTTTTATTTATGGATATGAGATGGTCTTTGCCTTTAACAGCTTTATAGATAAACGTTGTACCAAATATATATGCAGGTAAAATATGTTCAAATACATATAAAGATGTTGTGCAAGTGATTAAGAAGAAGTGGACGTGGAAGCTTTTACATGATATGTTGTGGATCTCAATGCCTATGCGTGTAGCTATTCCTGACCCAGAGGCAAACTCATGAAAAAAATTGTACTTGTCCTATTGCCAGAAACCACCACTTTCATATACATTCGAAAACGATCACTTGACTCTGTCGAGAAAATGAAATAAATGTGTGTTAATGTGGTAAGAAGCATCTCTAAACCCTCACATGAGGAGCTTATCATTACAGAAGTGTACATTATCATTTCTACCTCCAATACTTGGGACTTCAGTTCTTTGACAGCAGTTGGATCTGAAGTGAAGAAAGTCCAAGTCGTTAACAAACTAAAATGTCTGTTGCATACAAAATGATTACTTTGCATCACCAGTACATGAGAACTACTGTGGATATTCTAACCCAGTGCTGTTTGCTATCGCTCTCTCTCTCGCATCTATCAAATAACATCCTTTATGACCTGACATAGCAGCGTGCTTAACAAATAAAGAGTCTTGTATTTTATTACCAAGTACCGAGCACTGTCTATTCAGAGTTCTACGAATATGTAACTATACTCACAGGTCGTAAATCGCCAATGTTGTCCGCTTGTTTGTGCCATGAGCGTGTTGGTTTCATGGACTATATTCACACAGGACGACATGTCCACCATACTGAGATCCTCTGCTGCTACAGCTGATGGGTACACCGACCTGAAACAGGGTTTGTACAAAAACTTAAGCACAGGTTTCAAGCAATCGTTCAAATGTTGAGGCCTATTAAAGTAGAAGCTCTTCCTGAGGACACACTTACGAAATTGATAATTTGGGTTATAACATGTGTTTATTCGTGACTGGATACGACTACCAATGTTGACAATGGCAATAACACCTAACTAAATCCACTGACTAAATCAACAAACCTGAGCCTGTCCCTCTCCTTTCGTGACCTACATACAAGCATAGTGTCCCCAAGTCTGTTCAGTCTCCTAGCCACCTCCAGCATCAGAGTCGTGGCTCCACTACAGGACATCCACTTGACCTCGACGTCCTTACTGTTTATGTTCTCCACCAGAATGATACATTGTTCTTTGGTGAGAAATCTAAGATAGTCGCCATCGGTGTCTCCACTTTCTTCTTTTAGCACCGACTTCGTTTCAGCAACACCAGCCCAGAAAGCAGTCAGGACTTTCTCATACCTACTGGGAGTCATTACCAAAGAATCGTTTGTGACAAACTGAGAAGACTCATTTGCCAGCTTCTTTAATCGATTCTTAAATCCAACAGCATCCTCAAGGAGAGAAATGGGAATGACTCCATGGATTGAGTTGATATCCTCATCAGTGAACCTGCTTAGTGTCTCTATCACTCCTCTCGCCACTGACATACTGTATGTCACTGCTTCAGGACAGTCTTCATCCCCATCAACCAGTGACAAAACTATCACAGACTGTGTAGGCAGAGCCAGGAATACATCACATACAATGTTGCTTGGTCGGGGTGATGTGCAGAAATCTAACGCAACTGATAACGAATGGGACAAGAACACAAAACATGGTCCAGCCTTTGGATTTGGAAAATCTACCACTTCATTGGTGAGAGGATCAAAAACAAAGTCGTATGCATGATTTTCTATGTGTTCGATGAGTCGTTCTTTCACTTGTGCTAAAGGGGTCCTTAGTTTTGTTGGCGCAAAATTCTGGCCATCTGGAAAATAAAATTAATCAAATAATACATCTCGATGGAGGTATGTCCGTTACACATAGGATAGTCCTGTGTCAATTTTGTGACACTGCTTCGACACGAGTATAACACAAAGGAATCGTAAAGGGACAGAAATGCTTCACTTGGGCAAACCTGACATGGAAGCTGATGTAATTGGGTCGCTGAAAGGCAATATGGAAGGCTTTTAAGGGCAATACGCCTTAGCTAATCAGAATAGTTGACTAAAACCCATTCGCAAATGGCTTCAGTATAAATCAACATGAGCAAGACATTGCTACATGCTTTATGGTTTGCTTCAACTGTTGAAGGCATTCCCATAGTCTACGTCAATGATCTACTAAGTTTTACAATGATTTAGTTACCCTTCTCAATAAAGTATCTTCTGATTTCAAAGAGACTGTTTCCAATCTGTTTCAGGTCAGGACGAAAGATGTCATTTGTCCCAAGATAAAGATCCTGCTCATCCTCCTTTGTGATATTTTGCTGCAACATAAAGTAAAGGTTATGAATATTAAATAAAACAGAGGGAAACAGTATTGTTGATGACCGAGACGTTCAACAGCTTCCAGTTCTTTAGGGAAACATAAATGTACTTGTGATTGTCTTTTATTTATGGATATGAGATGGTCTTTGCCTTTAGCAGCTTTATAGATAAACGTTGTACCAAATATATATGCAGGTAAAATATGTTCAAATACATATAAAGATGTTGTGCAAGTGATTAAGAAGAAGTGGACGTGGAAGCTTTTACATGATATGTTGTGGATCTCAATGCCTATGCGTGTAGCTATTCCTGACCCAGAGGCAAACTCATGAAAAAAATTGTACTTGTCCTATTGCCAGAAACCACCACTTTCATATACATTCGAAAACGATCACTTGATACTGTCGAGAAAATGAAATAAATGTGTGTAAACTGTTCATGTGGTAAGAAGCATCTCTAAACCCTCACATGAGGAGCTTATCATTACAGAAGTGTACATTATCATTTCTACCTCCAATACTTGGGACTTCAGTTCTTTGACAGCAGTTGGATCTGAAGTGAAGAAAGTCCAAGTCGTTAACAAACTAAAATGTCTGTTGCATACAAAATGATTACTTTGCATCACCAGTACATGAGAACTACTGTGGATATTCTAACCCAGTGCTGTTTGCTATCGCTCTCTCTCTCGCATCTATCAAATAACATCCTTTATGACCTGACATAGCAGCGTGCTTAACAAATAAAGAGTCTTGTATTTTATTACCAAGTACCGAGCATTGTCTATTCAGAGTTCTACGAATATGTAACTATACTCACAGGTCGTAAATCGCCAATGTTGTCCGCTTGTTTGTGCCATGAGCGTGTTGGTTTCATGGACTATATTCACGCAGGACGACATGTCCACCATACTGAGATCCTCTGCTGCTACAGCTGATGGGTACACCGACCTGAAACAGGGTTTGTACAAAACTTAAGCACAGGTTTCAAGCAATCGTTCAAATGTTGAGGCCTATTAAAATAGAGGCTCTTCCTGAGGACACACTTACGAAATTGATATTTTGGGTTATAACATGTGTTAATTCGTGACTGGATACGACTACCAATGTTGACAATGGCAATAACACCTAACTAAATCCACTGACTAAATCAACAAACCTGAGCCTGTCCCTCTCCTTTCGTGACCTACATACAAGCATAGTGTCCCCAAGTCTGTTCAGTCTCCTAGCCACCTCCAGCATCAGAGTCGTGGCTCCACTACCGGGCATGCACTTGACCTCGACGTCCTTACTGTTTATATTCTCCACCAGAATGATACATTGTTCTTTGGTGAGAAATCTAAGATAGTCGCCATCGGTGTCTCCACTTTCTTCTCTTAGCACCGACTTCGTTTCAGCAACACCAGCCCAGAAAGCAGTCAGGACTTTCTCATACCTACTGGGAGTCATTACCAAAGAATCGTTTGTGACAAACTGAGAAGACTCATTTGCCAGCTTCTTTAATCGATTCTTAAATCCAACAGCATCCTCAAGGAGAGAAATGGGAATGACTCCATGGATTGAGTTGATATCCTCATCAGTGAACCTGCTTAGTGTCTCTATCACTCCTCTCGCCACTGACATACTGTATGTCACTGCTTCAGGACAGTCTTCATCCCCATCAACCAGTGACAAAACTATCACAGACTGTGTAGGCAGAGCCAGGAATACATCACATACAATGTTGCTTGGTCGGGGTGATGTGCAGAAATCTAACGCAACTGATAACGAATGGGACAAGAACACAAAACATGGTCCAGCCTTTGGATTTGGAAAATCTACCACTTCATTGGTGAGAGGATCAAAAACAAAGTCGTATGCATGATTTTCTATGTGTTCGATGAGTCGTTCTTTCACTTGTGCTAAAGGGGTCCTTAGTTTTGTTGGCGCAAAATTCTGGCCATCTGGAAAATAAAATTAATCAAATAATACATCTCGATGGAGGTATGTCCGTTACACATAGGATAGTCCTGTGTCAATTTTGTGACACTGCTTAGACACGAGTATAACACAAAGGAATCGTAAAGGGACAGAAATGCTTCACTTGGGCAAACCTGACATGGAAGCTGATGTAATTGGGTCGCTGAAAGGCAATATGGAAGGCTTTTAAGGGCAATACGCTTTAGCTTATCAGAATAGTTGACTAAAACCCATTCGCAAATGGCTTCAGTATAAATCAACATGAGCAAGACATTGCTACATGATTTATGGTTTGCTTCAACTGTTGAAGGCATTCCCATAGTCTACGTCAATGATCTACTAAGTTTTACAATGATTTAGTTACCCTTCTCAATAAAGTATCTTCTGATTTCAAAGAGACTGTTTCCAATCTGTTTCAGGTCAGGACGAAAGATGTCATTTGTCCCAAGATAAAGATCCTGCTCATCCTCCTTTGTGATATTTTGCTGCAACATAAAGTAAAGGTTATGAATATTAAATAAAACAGAGGGAAACAGTATTGTTGATGACCGAGACGTTCAACAGCTTCCAGTTCTTTAGGGAAACATAAATGTACTTGTGATTGTCTTTTATTTATGGATATGAGATGGTCTTTGCCTTTAGCAGCTTTATAGATAAACGTTGTACCAAATATATATGCAGGTAAAATATGTTCAAATACATATAAAGATGTTGTGCAAGTGATTAAGAAGAAGTGGACGTGGAAGCTTTTACATGATATGTTGTGGATCTCAATGCCTATGCGTGTAGCTATTCCTGACCCAGAGGCAAACTCATGAAAAAAATTGTACTTGTCCTATTGCCAGAAACCACCACTTTCATATACATTCGAAAACGATCACTTGATACTGTCGAGAAAATGAAATAAATGTGTGTAAACTGTTCATGTGGTAAGAAGCATCTCTAAACCCTCACATGAGGAGCTTATCATTACAGAAGTGTACATTATCATTTCTACCTCCAATACTTGGGACTTCAGTTCTTTGACAGCAGTTGGATCTGAAGTGAAGAAAGTCCAAGTCGTTAACAAACTAAAATGTCTGTTGCATACAAAATGATTACTTTGCATCACCAGTACATGAGAACTACTGTGGATATTCTAACCCAGTGCTGTTTGCTATCGCTCTCTCTCTCGCATCTATCAAATAACATCCTTTATGACCTGACATAGCAGCGTGCTTAACAAATAAAGAGTCTTGTATTTTATTACCAAGTACCGAGCATTGTCTATTCAGAGTTCTACGAATATGTAACTATACTCACAGGTCGTAAATCGCCAATGTTGTCCGCTTGTTTGTGCCATGAGCGTGTTGGTTTCATGGACTATATTCACGCAGGACGACATGTCCACCATACTGAGATCCTCTGCTGCTACAGCTGATGGGTACACCGACCTGAAACAGGGTTTGTACAAAACTTAAGCACAGGTTTCAAGCAATCGTTCAAATGTTGAGGCCTATTAAAATAGAGGCTCTTCCTGAGGACACACTTACGAAATTGATATTTTGGGTTATAACATGTGTTAATTCGTGACTGGATACGACTACCAATGTTGACAATGGCAATAACACCTAACTAAATCCACTGACTAAATCAACAAACCTGAGCCTGTCCCTCTCCTTTCGTGACCTACATACAAGCATAGTGTCCCCAAGTCTGTTCAGTCTCCTAGCCACCTCCAGCATCAGAGTCGTGGCTCCACTACCGGGCATGCACTTGACCTCGACGTCCTTACTGTTTATATTCTCCACCAGAATGATACATTGTTCTTTGGTGAGAAATCTAAGATAGTCGCCATCGGTGTCTCCACTTTCTTCTCTTAGCACCGACTTCGTTTCAGCAACACCAGCCCAGAAAGCAGTCAGGACTTTCTCATACCTACTGGGAGTCATTACCAAAGAATCGTTTGTGACAAACTGAGAAGACTCATTTGCCAGCTTCTTTAATCGATTCTTAAATCCAACAGCATCCTCAAGGAGAGAAATGGGAATGACTCCATGGATTGAGTTGATATCCTCATCAGTGAACCTGCTTAGTGTCTCTATCACTCCTCTCGCCACTGACATACTGTATGTCACTGCTTCAGGACAGTCTTCATCCCCATCAACCAGTGACAAAACTATCACAGACTGTGTAGGCAGAGCCAGGAATACATCACATACAATGTTGCTTGGTCGGGGTGATGTGCAGAAATCTAACGCAACTGATAACGAATGGGACAAGAACACAAAACATGGTCCAGCCTTTGGATTTGGAAAATCTACCACTTCATTGGTGAGAGGATCAAAAAACAAAGTCGTATGCATGATTTTCTATGTGTTCGATGAGTCGTTCTTTCACTTGTGCTAAAGGGGTCCTTAGTTTTATTGGCGCAAAATTCTGGCCATCTGGAAAATAAAATTAATCAAATAATACATCTCGATGGAGGTATGTCCGTTACACATAGGATAGTCCTGTGTCTATTTTGTGACACTGCTTAGACACGAGTATAACACAAAGGAATCGTAAAGGGACAGAAATGCTTCACTTGGGCAAACCTGACATGGAAGCTGATGTAATTGGGTCGCTGAAAGGCAATATGGAAGGCTTTTAGGGGCAATACGCCTTAGCTAATCAGAATAGTTGACTAAAACCCATTCGCAAATGGCTTCAGTATAAATCAACATGAGCAAGACATTGCTACATGATTTATGGTTTGCTTCAACTGTTGAAGGCATTCCCATAGTCTACGTCAATGATCTACTAAGTTTTACAATGATTTAGTTACCCTTCTCAATAAAGTATCTTCTGATTTCAAAGAGACTGTTTCCAATCTGTTTCAGGTCAGGACGAAAGATGTCATTTGTCCCAAGATAAAGATCCTGCTCATCCTCCTTTGTGATATTTTGCTGCAACATAAAGTAAAGGTTATGAATATTTAATAAAACAGAGGGAAACAGTATTGTTGATGACCGAGACGTTCAACAGCTTTCATCGCTTTAGGGAAACATTAATGGCCTTGTTATTGTCTTTTATTTATGGATATGAGATGGTCTTTGCTTTTACCAGCTTGCAGATAAACGTTGTACCAAATATATATGTACCTACCAGAAGCTTCCACATCCTGCCTGCAATATTCAAAAGTCGAGACATGAAGAATATTGTAAAAAAGACATTTCCATCGATCAGTACCACACTACGTTCTCAATAAAGATTACTCGAATGCAACATGATATAAGATTAGATTGTTTAGTGAGGCATTTTGATAAAGACGGATTCGAACAGCTTATGTCAGAGAATTCTTAATGATTACGACAAGGGTTTCATATAATTACTTTCATGTAGAGATTACTTTGACATAGATGATCAAGGACAATACCTGGTGTATAATTGGCAGTTCATCTATCTATCTATATATCTATATATATACATACACAAACATATATATATAGACACACACCCATATATATATATATATATATATATATATATATATAAAGAAAGTGATGAGAATACCGAGCGTACAGTAGTACATAATAAATATATAAGAAGAAGTTTCTGAAATAATCACACAACACGGATCTTCTATAAACATGTTTCACTTTTATCTTCAGGGAGCAGTGATTACGGCTAAACGGATTGTTATGACGTCACTTTGTCATGACGTCACAATGCAACTGTATACAAATGTTGCCAATGTGACTTCATGATTGATTAACCTTTTATAAAAAACTTTTAATCAAGACAAAATATAAATGTAAGTAACATTTGGCACTAATGAAACAGGGAAAAGAACAATTCAAAAAACGGAAATATCCGAAAATTTCCGAGTGTTACGAAGTTTTCCGAATGCATGTCAAAATACCGGTTTTCGATCAGCATATCGCAATACGTATCGTTTTCATGTCTGAACCGGTAAACCAGTTATATTGCGCAGCCCTAGTGTGTGTATATATATATATATATATATATATATATATCTGTGTCTCTCTCTTAGTGTGTGTGTGTATGTGTGTGAATATGTATCATATTAAGAAAAACCTTAAAGGAAACAAATTAGAATTAAATCAAAAACAAATCTACGTTTCTCTGCTCAACCTTCGATACTTTCATTTTCGTCATAACTCTTACGGGTGTACGTTAAAATACAATACCAAGTCATACTCTGTACAATTTTGGTTAACAATACCGTGATTACATTAGAAATTCACAAGCGCTAGTGCGAATTGGTGTCTCAGGGGCATATCTGAAATGTGTGATTGTCGCCCTGATTATACACGTGCATGCAGGATCTACCGGATAACATTAAACAAAACATCCTTGTCCCCCATGGACACGAAACGATGGATTGCTGGTGATGGTGTCACGACTAATGGCTATGGACACCGTTGTATTATCCCTTAAGTAACCAGAGACATCCAATGATGTCCCTGAACCACACCACTCTCCTTTTTAAACCACCGCTGGAAGCTGAATTAGCCAGAAATAACGCTTTTGGTAAAAGTGGTCCCTCACCCCCATTTCCGATGTTGCTGTCTGTGACGAGGAACCTTTGAGAAAGTATTAAAATAGTGTTTCTGTGAAAATTGCACATAAGAGAAAATTGTGGTCAAAACCAACTAACATGACAGCAAACTGAAAACTATGACCTCCCAGGCGCTTTGTTTTTACATCAATGGAAGGGACACCCTTTCTCAGTCGTGATTTCCAATGGTTTTACTTCCACGAAATAATATAGAACCGACACGATATTGTTATTCATAATACGGTATTAATGTATTATATCTTCTTCGCCGTAAAGAGGAACTGTTTTAAAACGCGAGATAAACGTTGCCATACGTATTATGTATACTCCAGAGAGTCCAGGTAACACGAGGCATGTTTTGACTGAACAATTTAGTCAGGCGTCGGTTACCTCCCATTAATAACTCGGTCACTTCCACGCGAGATGGCTTCAAGCAGTTTCAAATAAAGTAAATATGTTTCCACACTATAACAAACAGGTGTGCGTTCGTGTGCTTCGAAAGCTACATGTATATTTCGCTTCTAGGATGAATAAGCTTTCAGAAAGTAATGAATTTACTTTTCTGAAAAATATGCACGCGTTTCCGTGTGACATGCAGAAATTCTTGTCTGTAGTCAGGCAGTCACGCGCATGAGTGACCCCCCTCTCATAACAGAAGACCGTCTCGCGTACACGGTATGTTGGTAGGTTGGTTGTTTAAAGCACCGCACTGAGCATTATTCCAGCTCCATGGTGACGGTCTGTAACTAATCAAGTCTGGACCAGACAATCCATTGATCAACGTCAAGAGCATCGATCTACGCAATTGGGATACAATGACATGTGTCAACCAAGTCAGCGAGTCCTACCACCCGATCTCGTTAGTCGCCTCTTATGACAACCATGGGTTGCTGAAAACCAGTTCTAATCCGGGTCTTTACGAGTCCCACACGTTGCGTCCTCTACAGTTAACTATGAGGACTACACTTCGTTCGACTTCTTTATAAAGGTTGATACATTCACCTTCAACGAATACCTTTAATTTTGTTTGAAGAAACTGTACAGATATTCATTGACGTTGTTTCGTCTGTCGTATGTTAGCCCCATAACTACATGTGTATTACAGTTTATAGATCTGATACCCGAATGATTCGTATAATATAAATGGACATTTTTTAGACAGGGGACCAAACATTTGCGACCCTATTACCTAAAATAACATTTGTCAGTAAACGTGAAGGGGGGCAATTTACAACATATACTCTCATATACTCATATACAAAAAAAGAAACGCACAGGTGATAATGAAATTTAAAATTAACTTTATTTTATTTCTATGCAAACAAAACCCGGTTACTTTAACCAAACATAATGTATACTTGTTCATATCCATTAAGTATCGCTCAAACACACCATTTCATGAAATATTGTTGTTTGATGATGGTTTTTGAAAATATCATGAAATTTTCACGTGTAAATGACACTTCAAACGATATGCACGTGAAAGTTGCTTCACCTATGCACCAGTGTGTAGGGTATATGAGGAAGGCAGTTTAACGTGTTCAATTCACTTTCAACGCCAGTTTACTGACGAATTCAACATGCCACGACTTAGCGAAGCTGACCGGAACATCGCCATCGGACGTCTTGAAGCTGGCGAATCTCAGTCATCAGTTGCAAGACACTTCAACGTGCATCACACAACAATTTCCGTTTATGGAGGCGCTACAATCAACTGGGCTCGACCCGCGACCGACCTCGGAGTGGTAGACCACGGGTAACCAATGCTGCACAGGACCGCTACATCCGGGTGTTCCATTTACGTAACCGGGCCGTCCCAACAACACAAACAGCAGAGAACGTCCCAGGTCTTCGCCGCGTCTCCGCCCAGACCATCAGAAATCGCCTCAGACAGCACGGGATACGCCCTCGACGACCTCACGTAGGATGCACACTACGACCTCATCATCGCCTGGCACGTGTTCGATGGTGCAGGAACGTCCAGAGATGGAATTGGAGACATTGGCAGCGAATTTGGTTCAGCGACGAATCTCGTTTCCAACTTCAAAGACACGATGGTAGGACGAGGGTCTATAGACGGAGAAACGAACGTTACGCCCGTAATTGTGTAGTTGAAGCGGACAGATTTGGAGGAAAAGTGTGATGGTATGGGGGCCATTTCTTACAACGGAGAAGTGACTTGGTGCACGTCCGTGGTAACCTGACTGCAATTCGTTACAGGGATGAAATTCTGCAACGTCATCTTTTACCTGTCATCAACCCTCAACGTCACGTTTTCCAACAGGACAACGCCAGACCGCACGTGGCTCGCATCACGATGGACTACCTGACGAATCAGAACATCACAGTTCTTCCCTGGCCTTCAAAATCCCCGATTTGAACCCAATAGAGCATTTGTGGGACCAGCTTGGGAAACGCGTTCGACGTCGTCAGCCTCAACCCCAAACGTTGCAACAACTGTCTCAAGCCTTGCAGGTGGAATGGAGGAGGATCCCCCAAGCACGGATTCAAAGACTGATCATGTCCATGGACAGGAGGTGCCAAGCTGTGTTGCAAGCTCGAGGTGGTCACAACAGGTACTGACCTCCACGCCATCTGTACGCCCGGTGCAATGGTTTCAGAGACAAATGATAGCTGCATGTTGTAAAGCTGACTCTTGACAACATCCATGTGAAATTTTACGTTCGTGCGATCATTAGTTAAAGTTTTATTTGGAAACAAAATAAAGTGTTTACATTCCTGAGTTTTCACCTGTGCGTTTCTTTTTTTGCAGAGTATATCATTGAATTCCTTCGCTTGTTTTGTAATTAAAACATATCATACTTGAATAATTTATAATGTTATATTTTAAAACCTGTCTGCGAAGGATAGTAAAACAACTAGAACATCACAGTCAGATATTTAAAACTAACATGTAAGTTGAAATTATACACTATTTAGGACGTTAGATTATAAAAACGGGCTATAGATCACAAGCAACTGAAGGTAGATCACCATACTAGAGACCATAGGGGCTTACATTACTTTTGCTACCTGCATGGACCCCAGCTGGATTTACATCATCCCTTCATGTGGTGAGATTAAACCATTATTTAAAACAACAAATATAAAAATAACAACAAGTACGATTAACAATTTGTCGACCTTATTTAACTTTTTGGACTTTGTTTTAAGTAAAAAAAGAACGCATTGTAATTTAAGTCACTATCAAACAGTACTTCAAACTTTGAAATGAAACTTACCCAAAAAAATTGGAAACTTTGAAAATGAAGATGGACCATTCTGAGGTTCTTTTCACAAACTGTGACGTCCTTTACACACAAGTTATTCACATGTTAGGTACACATGTAGTGTGTGTCAAATCAAAATTACCTTTGAAATATTACAATTTGTGAAGGCTTCATTTCATCAAGTTTTAATTATCTTTCTAGACATGAAGCAAACATATATACCAAACTTGAATCTCACCTGAACCAAGATTCTAGCACGACATTGTGTGATACTCGATTCTGATTGGCTGAGAGCTCATCAAAACCGTACTTAAAAGGCAGTTTAAGACCGCTAATTAAAGTGACCGATTCACGCGTATGAACACAACTAACTCGTTGACCCTATTGCTTGTAAACAAACATGTCGGACATCGGCAATTTCTATCTCGGCAGCATCTTTGGTGTTTTTTGAAGTAAAAGCAATTAGTTTGAAGAAGAATTCCTTGACCCTAATCCAATTGAAGCAACAACGAAGCTGGAAAATCCGTCAGCAGCGCAAAAGCGTCAGTATATTCAAACCGGGTACAGATCTACGTGTGTTGACGTCGACGCCCACACGTCCTAACCTGACCGCTTCCGTCCCGGCCGTAATGCCCAGTCCTTCCACTTCCATTGTCCATGTATCCCATATAAAACGCGGCATGTCAGGTTTTTCTAAATTGGGAATAGAAGGGTGGTAATCAACAATTATTTCCGTGAATAAAGTTAGCGGCGACTAAACTTAGCGAGTTCACGTCTTGAATTTGGGCGAGTCGATTGTCATACAGTAGGGGAGATCAATAATTCGCTTGAGAAAAATCAAATAATTGTACTTGGTCACAGTACAATCTGTATTTTTTTATTATTTATGTATGCCACTTGTTACAAATACAAGCATACTGGTACCTGAAATAAAGCATTTATGTTGTTGAAAAAGTCTTATTTTGTTCATTACACAACCTGTCCCTCAACGGGACGATTTCCAAGCGATTTCCAGGAAAAAGGCCCCTTCGCGCCTTGTGTTCTTGCGCGCCAAACAGTTCGGTTTTAAACCGCTTACCAGTCGTGCTAGAATGAAGATAAAGCTACTCTGTTTTCAATTTTGCGGTCCTTTATCGTTGATTTAAGACCGCTAAATGTTTCCTTTAAAACCGATAACGCGTTCGGTTTTTAATTTCATTTAGCGGTCTTAAATCAACGATAAAGGACCGCAAAATTGAAAACAGAGTAACTTTATATTCTAAGTATACCATATTACTAGTTATACAGATTTGAGTAGGTAAGATGAACTTTAGGCGACATCAGTAACTTACCGTCGTATGTTACATCAGTTCACTGCTGAGATATTTTCCGTTTTGTGAGAGCACGTACCCAGTCCTTGAGATCTATCCGTGTGATCCGTTTGAATTGTCTGTCATATCTATATGCAAGCGGTCCTTGTTTGTCATGGAACACTATCCCACTCACTGGTCTGACAGCCACATGAACAACTACACCATCTTCATCACCATGTCCATCATGTACAGGTTCTCCACTGTCTCGCCGATAAACTATTTCCTCCGCTGGTGTGCGTTCCTCCGCTGGTCTGCAAGGAATAAAATGAATTTGGAAAATATTTGGATCTGGGAATATGTCATTTCCATCATAGTCACAGACGAGGACAATATTCCGAATGTTATCCCCTAAAGTGTCCCCGAAAACGGTTCTGTCCTTCAGGATGACTGGTTGGATGCGGTTTACTTTAGTCTCATAACCATATCCCTTCTTGAAAGTAGTTTTCTCATGGACGCCATAAAGAAAGGAACCACCACATTCAGTTTTAGTAAATGCGCTGATATATTCTGCAAGTTTATGATTCTTGATGATGTCCTCTGCTATTGCTCGAGCATCTTTCTTTTGAGAAAAGTGACTTTTCAATTGAATTGATCTGTTTTCGTGCACATTCAGAAGGTGATGTGCCTGGGTCACACCAGGAAGTGAATGGAATGTGTTGCACAAGGATTTTCTTTCCCTAACAAATGTTCTGAGCGTTTCGGCACGAATATCTTCGATGCAGTCATCGAGTGTTGTCTTCGTATTGAATTTAGAAGTCGTTACGTTTGAAGAAGGTCCAACATACAGCACGAGAAAGTCGCCAAAGCCGTGACAAGTATAGTGACTGTTCAGTGGCTGTTTCTTGTAAACATCACAAAACTGTTTGTCATCTTGAATCAAATCGTGAAGTTTGGGGTCAGCAAACTCATCAAATGCGCCAGTGAAAGAATCTTCCGGTGCCAGGCCAACAAGATGAATCAGTATATATCCAGAGTTGGAATTCCGCAGAGCCGATACTTTTCTCCGTAACTCAATAGCTTTACGATCTCTCTTCTCCTTTTTTCTCTTTTTCTGCTCTGGGTTTGCTCTCCCTTCTCCAAATAAGTACTTGACATGAATCCCGATAGACAGGACATTGCTTTTTGGTGAAGCTCCTTCCAGGAACTGACGAGCTGCCTCCTCACTCCGTGGAATGCATTGACTGAAATGATAAAAATGTCAGAATAAATGCACGGAATAAAACGCAAGAAATCAAGAATCAAACTGTGCTTATTCATTGGTTAAAATGCAATACTTACTTCAGGCACTCTGTGTGAAATTCTGCTTTTACTTGGCGGCACTTTGCATGTGCGATATCCTCATTTTTCACATAAACTGACGCGGGCTCAGAACCTGTTGGTTTAAGCTCTGCTTGCCTTGTGTATAATATGTCTTCGGTTTTCACACACACAGTCACTTGTTCAAAACCTATTGGGGTAAGATGACTTTCTTTCTCATGCTTTATTTCTTCGTTCTTTGCATAGGTTGAAACCCGATCAAATTCTGTAGGGTGGCTGTCACCTTGTCTTGCGTATTTTACTTCCCCATTCCTGGTGTACACTGTAACTTCTTCAAAGCCTTCTGGTATTAAGTTCTGGTTCCTTGCATATACTATGTCTCGATCCCTGACAGAAACAGTTACGCATTCAAAACCTTTCGGCAATATGCTTCCTTCTTTCAGATATGCGATTTTGTCCCCTTTGACACATACCGAGGCACATTCAAAACCAACTGGAATACAATCCTGCTTTGTCACATAACGCACGTCCACATCCTTGTTGTACACATTTACACCTGGTGAATCTGGCTGTATTTCATCTCCACAATAGTCACATAGTATCATGGCATCTGGAAACCTGGTGATAAAGTTTCACATATGAACACAGAAGTTTGACTGTTAATACAAGTTCCTACAGAGGCACAAGCACAGATAGCATGAAACGGAGACGTCTGTCCAACTGCGCCGTACATAATGTGGTATTGACTTATACACATGCGTGGCAACCACGTCAGCACATCACGTGATACACAGCCAATGAGCGTATACTTATCCTGCACAGCCACATTGTATGCAATGCTTTAAGAATTTGACCCGGTTTTGCAATGAAAGAGAAAAACAACCAGTAAAGAAAAAGAGTTAAACTTGCTAACTGGCTATTGCATACAATATGTTTTAGGTAATCTGCATCAACAGTGTTTGACTGCTTGTTTGATTGTTTGATCGTACAATACATTACATCTAACTATGCATTAAGCTTTACATTACCGCTGCGCGAGCGATATGTTCACATGATTCATATCATTATGCAGGATTAGTATCGTTACTTGTATTATTCAGGGATGTTGCCGACCCAAGAAAATAGGTTGTATTTGCGGGAGCGTATCGTACCCTACTGGTGGTACCGATCACAAACACACGAAAAGGCAAGTCAATAAAAATATCAACATGGGGATGTTTGTCAGTGATGCATTAAATGTGGAAATGTCCCTCACCCATTATTAACC
The DNA here is from genome assembly GCF_003918875.1 of Haliotis rubra. Classification (NCBI taxonomy): domain Eukaryota; kingdom Metazoa; phylum Mollusca; class Gastropoda; order Lepetellida; family Haliotidae; genus Haliotis; species Haliotis rubra. Next base: position 26,216 of record NW_025766106.1, on the reverse strand, counting down.
ACTCCATTATTCACCACTCTACCAATTCATCGTTATTATTACTATTACGTTGGTTGGTTCCTAGTTTAACCCCGCCCACAGCAATATTCGGCGTCTATATGGCGGCGGATTGTAAATAATCGGGTCTGGACCAGACAATCCAGTGATCAACATCATGAGCATCAATCTATGCAATAGGGATACGATAACATGTGTCAACCAAGTGAGTGAGCCTGATCACCCGATCCTTGGCTATTAACCAATCAAAAGTCTCCTAATTTATCTAAAGGGAAATAAAAACATATATTGCTAACAAAAAAAGAGATTTCAATGTCGCTGTTCTGGTTGGACAGATTTACAATACCAGGGCCTTGTTCTTAGACCGAAATCTAATCACAGTGAAAGTCCACCTCACTGACGAACAGTAGATATCTACGACGAGAAGGCATATGGATATTGCACGGGCCCTTAAGCACCTCGACATGCCCCCAATCGAGCATCTGTCTGATGTGTAAATTTGTATCGTAGCCCAACATAGGATGGCTCTTTGTAGTGGAGTAGATAAGTGCAAAAATAGTTCACTTAATCATGCAAGCATGAAATTTGGCACAAATGTTCATTGGAGTCCATTCTTTCAAAAAAAAAAGGGCATTAGCCAGGCGAAAAACAAAGATAGCCGCCGTCTACACTAAAAATTACTAATAATTACTTTGTAAGTTGTAACTACTTCAAGTAAAACTACTTATTTTAATTTTTATGACAAAATGAAGTTGTTTTTATAACAATACCAAAACAATGCATAAATCAAATGGCAGTTTTAGCAAAGAAACAGTCGAAATTGTACCTGAACTAACAACTGCACCCAGAATAACAGAGAAACTACACTTCACATTTGCAACTGCACAAGGTTGTGTATGTGAGGCCAAACCGGTAGCATTTGCACCTGCCACGACAGCCAGACGTGCAGTCACACTTAGTGAGCTTTGCAATGGGAGAGTTGGCTGTCCAGAAGGTTTTCCATACTTCGCCCATCCCCAGTCAGCTGGACTCTCTGCTTCCGGCTGGCTCAGAATTGCCTGAGCCTACACACAACCAGCCTGATATGCTGCACGTTAAGCGTGTTGCATTAGAGCTGCTCTGGTTGGAGGGATGGCTTCATATGGTCTCTGCTTTCTGGCAAATAAGTCGAGTCTAGCCTCATCCACACCATCTACAGTGCTAGACCCGTCATACATGATGACCACAAACTTCTTTAGGATCTCCATGTCATCACCCTCAATGGTTGTGGATGCTGGCCCAGTCTGGCAAATACTGGTGTTGCCTCTGGGAAAATTCCCCATGTTTGCCAAGCTGTCTTTTCCCCTTTATTCCTTAAAGCTGGCACCACATCACAACCCGTAAAAGCATGGAAGAACAATATGCCTTTCCTTCTCTTGACCAACAGAGCTGTGCAGGTTGTGAATGCCAATCCATCGAAGGCTCTGACCTTGGCCAAATAAGAGCCACAGCTGCTGCAGACCCATGCTTTGCAGTGTTGGGAACATACTCAGGCCAATCACAAGGACATCTGTGTCATTGGCTTTGATTATGATGGATTTGCTCCCGTGGGTTGAAGCATATCTGAAATGCGTCTGTCTGCCTCCTCATGAGAACATTCGTCCAGTTCAGTCAGATTCAACTTGTGTGTGCCAAGTGCTTAGTGTCCCTTGGTCACAATAACCAAGTTTGGTTCAGACATCTGGATAATCCTGTCTGCCAGGATGTGAAACAGCTCCGACTTGTTGTCATTGTGCCTCAGAAGGTTGTGCCACTTTGAAGGAACGCTATTCTTTTCTGTCACCTTGCGTCTTACTCCTTGTCCTCTTTTGGACCTTCTGTCTGCTTCCAGACTTAATGGACTGTACATATCACAGGCAACATGTGTTGTCTTGTATATACTGGCATATGCACTAGTAGTTGGCAGAAAGTCAAGGGCTGCATAGTCTGCAAATGTCTTAAACCTTTTCGGTGGCAGTGCATGGATCAAAGCTGAACCATCAATGATGATGTCATCTGTCTCTGGCTCTGGGTCTGTAAGCGTGATGTGTTTCTCAAGTATGGGGGTCATTTGGGACTTTCGACAGCTATAAATCTTTCCACCATCACATAGAGATGCAGGGAATGATTGATTTTCGTGCTGAAAGAACTCCTGCAGGTCGCACTCCCTGATCTGACAGGAGATGAACAGCTTGGAAAACAGCTGACTGCCTTCTTTCAGCTGTTTCTGTTTTGATGGTTCTGTAAAAGTCTTTGCTTTCTGATGGGCTCATAGAATGATGTTGGATTATCTTCCAATCTTTTTCACAAGGTTTTAGTATTGTGTGCTACCTTTCTGCAAGTGAGTGTGAACAAGCTCCGCAGAGCTGGGATGAGCTACATCTTTGGTGTCTATTGAAAACAAACACTGGAAAAAAAAAATCCATCTTTCCAAGCTTGGAAATGTCTTGGAAAGATGATGTTTCCAAGACATTTCCAATTTTGGAAAGATGATGTTTCCAAGACTTTCCAATTTTGGAAAGATGATGTTTCCAAAAATTTCCAATCTTGGAAATATCCGCAAGGGGAGATAACTGGTGGGTGATGGTAAATTATTGTTCTGCATGGGCTAATTGCAATAGTGGCATGGGGCGGCATGAGTCTTTCATGGGGTCGTTAAGGCGACTGGCGGTAGTCTTTGATGTTTGGTGTTGTTTTAGTAATGATTGTTTAAGGGGTTAACGAAAGGATAATCGACTTGACTAGTCGAAATTGCAGTGGTGAACACATTTTAAATGTTCAATGTTTTGGGTGAAAAGTGAATTCACGTTTAGTTTAAGTATGTGTCATCGTAAGCTTATATCTAGTGAGTGAGAGTTAATTTCATACAAGGGCCACCGACCCGTTATACAATTATGAAGATAACAATACAATCCAGCGCCATATATAATATTAAGCTGTATGCTTACATGTACAATGTCTTATTTAACCTTATACTCTATATTCGACAACTTCGCTCTTTTTGTCAATGCAAAAAATATAAACTTAGCAAGATTGTGAACAGTTGTAGAATTGGAAGACAATAATAAGTTCATAAATTTAGTTTCACATGGATTATTTATGTAGTATTGTTGTAGCAGGCTGTTTCTCAGATCACAGTAAAATGAACATTTAATAAAGAATTGGTACTCCGATTCAATGGTAAGTACAATACACAGAGGGCAGAATCGCTCATGTTGTTTTATATTTACTTTTCGCCCATATTCCAACATTAAAGGATGGTCTGAACAACGAAACCTACTCGAGGCAAAACGAATCGTTGCGTTGCCATCAATCGTTGCGTTGCCATCAATCGTTGCGTTGCCCTCCTAGGGGGTCGAGTGATGGTGTCACCATGCACTAACTTCCACCGGACCCCGTAGTTCGTGCTAGATGGGTTATGTTTGTGAGTGCGAAGCGAGCGTTGTGGAAGCTTGGAACGATATCTTAAATATGTTCAGATCGTTTCGCGGAAGTTAAAGAATCAAAACAACCTACTAGTTGTAGTACAATAAATATATGATTGATGACCAAAAAAAGATTTCCCATGACACAACTTGAAGCATAACGATTTCTTTCTCGGAAGCGAGGTTGTGGTGGAAGTGGCAATAATATTGTAAGTAGTATTATATTGACACCCACCTTGCTTCCACGAGAGAAATTGTTATGTTATAAGATATGTCATTCAAAATCCTATTTGACATCAATCAAATACAGATTTTACTACCAGTAGAAAGTAGTTTTGATTTTGTAACTCGGTGAAAACAAACCTAAATAGCATTTATTCTCAGACTGGCTGATGTTTTTTTAATAATCGTAACATCACGGGCTAAAGTCTGTTAAAGAATTAATGAGATTATGGTTTGTTTTCATCAAGTTAGAAAATCGAAACTACTTTCTACTCGTAGTTAAACATGTATTTGAGTAATGGCCAACAGGATTTGGCATGACACAACTTGTAACATAACGATTTCTTCCTCGGAAGCGAGGAAGTGACAATACTGCCCAATAAATTTCTTGCTACACTCACGTGGTAAACGTCCACTCACCAGTATGTAGATACTAGTCAACGTGCGTCTTTATATTTGGTCTTATTATCCTAATTAGTTTATTATCATACTTGTATGCATTTTGAAACCAAATAATAATCAGGCGATCTGCCTATACTTATAACTGGAATATCTAGACATTTTATAGTTTGCCAATGTAAATCATAATTCGCACACGCCCTAGTGTATGTTGTCATTACTTCACGACGAAAACAATGATTCTGTGGAATGCTACGAAAAATGAAAAAAAAAACAAAATGCAATTATTAAAATTAAAACAGATTAGAGTTACAAGAACAATGTCAGGCGATTACTTTGTTCAAGGAATGTATCCATCAATATCCACAAAAAATGAGTGATATACCATTCACCTGCAGCAGTTCCAAATGATGTGTCTTTTAACAGTCTAATACATGTTTACGAAAAGTGATATATCGTTTCAGGTATCTCACATTGGTATATAGTCTCATTGGTCACCAAAGATAGCATACCTGGGAACTAATTGCATAATGTCCGCCATTCTTTACAAAAAATTAATTTAGTTAGCCAATAATGAGAATCAATGTCTTGGCGGTTAATCCTTTGAAAGAAGGAAGTTGTTTTACGCAGACACAGACACGACAGAGTGTATTCAGTATAGATTAGTAAATCTACATACACAAACACTACCTTTTGACAAATCCGCTGTGTAAGATAAACGTATGGGTTAATCGTTTGATCGATGTTTATAATGTTGAGTATTTACTCCAGACACAAGAAATGCAAAATGGGAACATTTGTCGGGTTATCTAAGTGGTGTTACCACCAATTATACCTGTTATAAATTCATTAACTGACCATCAAGTGAATGATGACAAATGACATGTGTAGGTTTATACCACCTAACACGGGTTACAACAAGGGAGTATTAATTGCTGTATTGCATGTGAAAACCTATGGGCCGACACTATTTTGAGAATACGGACAGAACTTCATTGTTGCATACGAAATACATATAAGCATTTGCTGTGTGCTAAAACTGTATTTACCTATTTACCTAAGTAAATTTTCAGAGTCTTCTAGCAATAGCAAAGTGCAAGGATGTGTTAAAAAAGTAGAAAGGCAGTCAAACAGTTGCTGTTCGAATTGCATGAAATATTTAAGAAGCATGACATATTCAAGAACAATGTTTCCAATTTTGGAAATATGAGATTCCCAAAAAATGTACAATTTTGGAATATATCTACAAAGGGAGATAACTGGTGGGTGATGGTAAATTATTGTTCTTTGCACGCCCCAGGACCTAATCCCTTGTTGAGTGATGAGTGAATCAGGGCAGTTAATAGTCACCAATTAACAAGGCCTACTGCCTTGTTAATTAACACGTTTTTATGCCTCTTAAAGAAGCCTCTGGAAGTAAGTTAAATCTTTGATGGGCATTAAGAAGTGGAATGCATTACTGTGACCTGATTTTCACCTGATGAAGGAGCAAGCATATGCTCCGAAACTTCGTGTTATTCTCAATAAAGAAGTAGACATCCATAACTCTTATTTTTCTGATTAAAAAGATAAGTTATTAAAATCTGCTGAGCTGTAGGTTTGTTAATCATGTAGCGATGTGATTATTGCTCTAACACACCTGAGAGATTCGTCAACAGTGCGGTATGCACAGGCGGTGAAAACTGGATTGTATTACATTGGGTTGGTTGCATATTGTTTTGTTTTATGCTGTCAGTTTGTATGTATGTGTGAATGAGGAACCTCACATATTATGACATTGAAAACAGACTAAACTTAACATTATTCCATGGTCAATATCGCAATGTTTGTGAAATGGTAGTATACGGAAGTTTGTTTCACATTTTTGATAATACCTTCTTTTATGCAGATAAATTTATTAAAAAATGAATGAATAATGCCATGCTTCTCTCATAGTAAGGGAAGATAATTTATAGAGTGATTCTCATCAAATTAGATATGTCTTTATCGTCCGAACAGAATTCACAAATTACGGATGTTTTGTGTGGGTGTGTGTGCATGCACGCGTGTATAACATCTAACTTGATAGGTATTAATTAAAATCAGGCCGATTGTAACCATAATGACTTTATTGGTTGGAACACTCCAAAAACAAAAATAATTTCACTCTTCAAAAGGAACTGGAACAGTAACATTTTTCATGTTTTCATATGAGCTTCAAAACATTGAATGAAATAAATGCTGTATGATGAAATGGATCAGAGAACATTAGAATGGCATACATGACGTGTGAATGACACATGTAATGGTCAAAAATATATAATCACTATGTTAGTTAACTCATGACCAGACACGTCAAACTGGTACCGATAGATTTATGTCTAATATGTAAAAATGCAGTATTTCTTAGAACCTGAAATAGAAAACACGACTTTGGAATGAGATGTTTTAATCTGAGATGAATCTGTTAGGTAGCAGTTTACTTAAAGTAGAACTTAAATCAACTTCAAAAGATTGGTCATTCGCAAAGTGAAGCAGTTTCCACTTATACTGCAGTAAACAGTATGGGGATACACAACGAAACATACCACTTATGTGATAACAACTCCATGTTTATTGCATAGAGCGGCATTCCGATGTACAACGTTCAGGATAGACAAGCTGATTGAATGTTGATTGATTCCATCACTTGGACAAAGGAGTGGATTTAGACTTGTTGATCTTACTCTCCTGTTGGCCCCAACGATGTGCTAGTTGCTGAATTACCTGGTGTTAATTTGCTGCTAGTCACTATGCATATATACTTCTGTTCACCTGGTTGTAGTAACTGTTATCTTGATAACGGCGTGAGAATATACATGGAAACTCCCCCTCTATCGACCTTTGGTCCAAACAGATGAGTTAAGAGAAATGTTGATGTCCCGTCCGTTACCAAATTAACATTGGATTATAGAGACAATGACAGGCCTACGTGTTGATAGAAGAGGATATTCCGGATTATGCGAGTGACAGCACACCAAATGAGAAAACGAGCCAAATATATGTATAAAGATAGTGTTTCATTTCAGTCTCAGCATATAAACATTGAAATATAAAACACATAAAAAAACATAGAAGGCGTAAGCCACGAGTGGTAACGGGAGACTATATGGACAGATTTTATTTAATCGAAATCGAATGTACACTTTCATGCTTCTTCTCATTACATGTATATATCCCAATGTAATAAGAGGGGAACTGATCCAGAGCGATTAATGTTTCTCGCCAACAGTCTAATTACCAAACCAAACTGCACGCTTGTCGGTATCTGCTCCCTCAACCATGACGGACACAGGGACTGGGCTTCTGGCCACCTTGACAAAATTTCTTCAACCCAAACAGCGGGACATTAGGAAGGGTGGATGCTCATCAGATGTTGTTACATGTATTTGAGAATACCCCCAGTAGTTCCTGTCTGATTGCAATAAAGTATACAAGCAGTGTATATGCTTTTCGGATTTTTTTAATGCATAGATGGCATAGTGACTGATCCAATTTTCCAATTTGATCTTATTTCTGTGTTTTTTTACCTCGATATTTAATCATGCCATGTGAACATATGATGTCTATTACATATTGTATTTATGACAAATGAAAATGTACTCAGGTATATACAATTTTAACTTCAGTACACATCCAATGCTTATATGTATTTCTTATGCGTTCCGTTAAGTTCCGTTCGTATCCTCCAAACAGTGTCGGCCCATAACTTTTTTCAGGCAATTAACATTGCATGCAATTCAGCGATTACTACCCCCCTTTGCTGTAACCAGCTGAGTGTTTGATGGTATAAACTTACACATGTTATTTGTCATCATTCACTTGATGGTCAGTTAATGAATTTATAACAGGTATGATGGTAATACCAATCAAGTTACCCGCCAAAGGTTCCCATTTTGCATTTCTTGTGTCTGGAGTAAATACATCTACTCAGCATTATGAATTAAGGTCTGATGTGACAAATGTATTACATGTTATGCAATATGCTCATGGAACTGCAGCAAGACGAATTATCAGCTGAGATACAAAACAAACATTGATCAAAGGGTTAACCGATAACACGCTGATTGATTAATTACTTTTTTCTTTCACAGCGGATTTGTCACAAGGTAGTGTTTATGTATGTAGATTTACTAATCTATACTGATTACACCCTGTCCTGTACCCTGTACCTGTGTAAAACAACATCTTTCCTTCAATGTATTAACCGCCAGTAAGTTGATGGGGGTGTTCCTCTTTTACCAGTCGGGCAAGTTGTTTATTTAAGGCGTAAGAGGATCACCAGACCATGTTAATTAGCAAGACAATGGTACGGGTGGGTGGGGAGGGTGGGGAGCCAAGAAAACACACAAGTGGATTAAATGCTCATTATTGGCTAATTAAATTACCTTTTACCAATGAGATTATACACCAATGTGAAAACTGAATCGATGTATCCCTTTTCGGGTATTAGACTGTTAAAAGACACTTGACATGGAACAGGATTCTTTGTCAGCTGCAGATCAATGGCATATTGTTCCTTTATGTGGAGGTAGTGTCCCATTTTGACAGCGTCTTGGTCACTGATTCGCGAAGTTTCGCTCTCAAACATGGGATAACTAGCTGCACCAATTAAGGGTAGTTATGTTAATGCAATCACCTGAGAGAAGTACAGAACAAGTAAAATTCTTCAACACTAATACGAACTAATACGAGACGAACTGCCAGCAGGAATGGTAGAGACTCCGATCGCAATCTCTACTGGTAGGATCGGAGATTCTACCAGATCGCAGTCTCTACCCTGACACATACATTGACTTCGTTATTTTCAGTCCTGACATTTTTTACCACTGGCAGATGATTAAACTTCAAACTGTTTTCATTTGTTATAATCAAAATGATGGAAATATTATCGAGTAAAACAAGATTAAATTTTTGTTGATCAATCTACACCTATACGATCAATTGCGCATGCGGGTTGCGCAGCAAAGGCCACGAACCAATCGAAAATACTGGGATATCATCCGGGTGTTCAGGGGAGAAAAGCAATAACAAAAGCAACAACCAGTGCGCGGAAATTGCTCTGGATCAGTACCTTGTTAAATGTGTTTACCATATGATTGTTTTGATCATGTTTTTACACGGTCGGCTTCAGTGTGCGATGTGTTCACTTCCATCAACCACCAGCTTGTAATAACACGTCACATGAGATTAGCCATGTGCTAAAATAACACCCAAACTTTAAAGCGTACCCCTTGTCAATGTCCTGAGCCTTATAAGAATCGAAAGGTCGGCTTCCTGAGTCGACATCTCAAACTATGGTATGTAAGTGGTAATAATTCCTGAGCATTAGAGAACAGATTGGTTTGTTTGGAATTTAATGCTTTTCATAAACTAGAATCTGATAAACTATTTGTCTCTGGAATCACCTGTGATATGAACTTGTGTAGTGATTTCTCTAGAAATTATTTAACGTTATCTAAAATAGCGACATTTAGTCACCTTTTATTGTATATGACCAAATTAATTAGTTACAGTATGAAGTTTTTAAGAAGGAATTCATTTGGGTTCTTTTGCCCCAGTCCGCCTGTGTGTGGACAATATAACCAATTATCTATTATTAAGTTCATGATATTTCGTGAATACACCAACTGCATAACACCGTCTCTGACCACAAACCCAAACGGGTTGTTCTCTATTCGCCTACAGTCTTAAAACAACATTTCATGGTCTGTTGACTGTTGATTTCGCAATGATAAACCACCCAAACGGTCCATCCCTTGTGTCAGGTGTTAATTAGAGGGTACCATTAAAGAATGTATTCTACTACAATAAGCCTATTATTCCCTGGCAAGGGTTCACTTTTATGACATGTAATAAACCCTGGCCAGTCAGTCAGTGGGTCCGGTAAACTTTTATTTAATCAATGATGTAACGTAGGTCTATGTAATTTGTGTTTATGCAAACCGTGACAGGTCAAAAACTATTTGCGCTTTTGTGGATAATAAGTAAACCATACACTTAAAACGGTATTTTGGAAAATGCTAGCCATATCAGGGCAAATATGACAGTTAATGTCAATTTTTGACACATAGAACAACAAGGATGCAGACGAGAGAAGTTATACCAGGAATAATCTACAACGTCTTATAGTCTCCCTTGTTATAGTTGCTCGCATAGGAGGACGAATACACTCCTAGGTGGACGAATACACAGTCTATACACTCACGGGGATCCTTGGGAAAAGGATAAACTGAAAGAAGTAGTGGTAAAATCCTTCCTAAATTTCCAAAAATTTCCAAGCCTTGGAAATATCATCTTTCCAATTTTGGAAATTTTTGGAAAGATGATATTTCCAAATTGGAAATTTTTGGAAATCACCATTTTTTTTCTTGTGAAATCTACTTCATCGAAAGGGTTTCCCAAGTTGCAGGACCTGAGAGACTTTCTGGACCCTTAATAGGAATGTCTTCTGGGCATGTGGTGTCTCCTCTTGGTGAAGACAGGGCTCACTGGCCTCTTTTGTTTGTGCCTCCATTTTATAGAGGAACACCAGATGGCTCACCTCAGGGCCAGAGACCATCCATATCCTCAGGGCTGATGGATTTTCAGTAAGGCCAATGGTTCCACCGTCAACCTTAATGACAGCATTGGCCTGTTTATGGGCCTGATCGGGAGCAAGTGCTGAGAAGTCACGCTTGGTCTTGTGCACAACAAAGTTGCCCATCTTGAATTCCTGCGCCAATGCTGGGTGCGTTAATGTTTAGATGAATAGGTAACCATTGGGCATAATTGGTGTTGGTAAGCAAGTATTGGATCAACTCCCTCAATGCCTGACAGTATAGGCTGAAGTTGGCTTCACGGAATGATCTGATCAGCACGAAGACTGTAAGTTCCATTGACAACACCAAATGCCAGAATTGAAACTCCGGACTTTGTTGGCTTTTGTTCTGACACCATTCCTCAAAGCCCGATAGGTCTTCATTGGTCTCTGCCTGTTATGTGCAATAACTGTTGTAGGCACATTTTATCAACTTGTAACCTGGTGCATTTGTCGTGTCTTAGTGACACTTGAAGCTGAAGGTGTGTAACAAAGTGCATATGATAAACTACAGGCGTCAGCCTGCCATCACCAACTACATGTGATAAAGTACAGGGGTCGGCCTAGTACCACCAACTGCATGAGATAAACTACAAGTGTCGGCCTGGCATCACCAACTGCATGTGATAAACTACAAGTGTCGGTTTGCCATCACCAACTGCATGTGATAAACTACAGGTGTCAGCCTGGCATCACCAACTACATGTGTTAATCTTTAAGTGTCGGTCTGGCATCACCAACTGCATGTGATAAACTACAAGTGTCAGTCTGGCATCACAAACTGTATGTGATAAATTACAAGTGTAAGTCTGGCATCACCACTTGCATGTGATATACTACAGGTGTCGGTCTGGCATCACCACCTGCATGTCATAAACTACAAGTGTCGGTCTGGCATCACCAACTACATGTGATAAACTACAAGTGTCGGCCTGGCATCACCGCTTGCATGTGATATACTACAGGTGTCGATCTGGCATCACCACCTGCATGTCATAAGCTACAAGTGTCGGTCTGGCATCACCAACTGCATGTGATAAACTACAAGTGTCGGCCTGGAATCACCAACTGCATGTGATAAACTATAGGTGTCAGCCTGGCATCACCAACTGCATGTGATAAACTACAAGTGTCGGTATGCCATCACCAACTGCATGTGATAAACTACAAGTGTCAGCCTGGCATCACTACCTGCATGTGATAAAGTACAAGTGTATACCGGCCTGGCATCACCACTGCATGTGATACACTGCAGGTGTCGGCCTGGCATCACCAACTACATGTGCTAATCTACAAGTGTCGGTCTGGCATCACCAACTGCATGTGTTAATCAACAAGTGTCGGTCTGGAATCACCAACTGCATGTGATAAACTACAAGTGTAAGTCTGGCATCACCAACTGCATGTGATAAACTACAAGTGTCGGTTTGCCATCACCAACTGCATGTGATAAACTAATAGAGTCGGCCTGGCATCACCAACTGCATGAGTTAACCTGTAAGTGTCTCTCTGGCATCAGTACGTGCATGTGATAAAGTACAGGGGTCGGCCTGGCATCACCACCTGCATGTCATAAACTACAAGTGTCGTTCTGGCATCTCCAACTGCATGTGATATAATACAGGTGTCGGCCTGCAATCACTACCTGCATGTGATAACTGCAGGTATCCACCTGACATCACCAACTGCATGTGATAAAGTACAGGGGTCGGCCTTGCATCACCAACTCCATGTGATAAACTACAGGTGTCGTCCTTGCATCACCAACTACATGTGTAGATAAAAACCTGAATTATCCATGAACAATAATCCCATGAATGAAATCCAAAAGCCTGAATTATTCATCCAAAATAATCCTGTAAAAAAAATCCAAAAGTCTGAATCATTCATGCACAAAAATCCTATAAATGAAATCCAAAAGCCTGAATTATTCATCCAAAATAATCCTTAAAAAAAAATCCAAAAGCCTGAATCATTCATGCACAAAAATCCTATAAATGAAATCCAAAAGCCTGAATCATTCATCCACAATAATCCTATAAATGAAATCCAAAAGCCTCAATTCTTCATGCACAATAACCCTATAAATGAACTAAAAAAACCTGAATTTTTTATGCATAATAATCCAAGAAATGAAGTCCAAAAATATAAATGAAGACTTAATTCTTCCAAAAGATGCAAATTGGTACTTACATATGAATAACATTGCAGAAAGGGTAACACCCTGTGGTTCATTATGTGAATAGTTTACCTATCGTCTATCAAGGAAAAACCTCCAAAGTATGCATAAATCCTTCATATTAAGGGTGTCTTCATATTGTGTCTATTTATTTGAGTTAATTGTACGATTGTATCAGGATGAAAAAACTGTGAACTTTATGTTTTTAGAACAATATGTGAATCAACAAGGTTGCAAGTCAGTAAGTTGTACAGTGAACCATATTTTATGGGTCTAGAAAAAAGGAGATGCGTACTGAAGTTAATACCTTATCACAGAATGGTCTGCGATAATGCGCCTTTGTGTGTTGAGTATTTTGCTTGTAGGAAACTAAGGGCATCGGGTGGTCAGACTGGCTGACTTGGTTGACATATGTCATCGTATCCCAAATGCGTAGATAGATGCGCATGCTGCTGATCACTGGATTGTCGGGTCCTAACCGCCGCCATGTAGCTAGAATATTGCTGAGTGCGGCATAAATTAAACTCACTCACTTGTGTATTATTTTTCCTGAAGATAATAAATAACAATCTGTAAGTAGTTTTACAGTCAAGATCACCCCGCAACTGAGACATGAGTTTGCATTTGATGTACATTTTGGACATACATTCCCGACTAAAGCTGGGTTGGGGCTATTTAAATTCACACAAAACGGACAGATTCACTTCATCGTGCTCTTGTGACGCTCCTCATGAAAAATAACCTTCATTACATACGTGTCCACATTCTATTATAACAGTATTAGCAAATAATCTGTATCTGTACACATCGAAAAACAATTTTACATGGTCATGTACAGGAAACACAGAAGAAATAATTCAAACCTGTACTTTAATTCAACTCAGAATCTGGTAGATTAAATTATTTAGTATGGTCTTACGCTTCAGTCATGATGTTATCGCTTATTACCTAAAAGCATTGAATTAGTAATTAATGGTAGCAAATTATGTTTTTTATTAGATTGGCAATAAGATATGGTTTTGACTTAACGGCCAATCCATTCATTCAAACTAAATATGTTTGAAACAAAAAATCGTAGGGTATACTTTTTATAGATTTGTAGAGAATGATAACAACAAGAGTGTCCAATCAGAACTGAACCCAATCGTACCATAAATAAATACATATTGATATTGAATAATTCTAACTGAACTAGATGCTGCAATATAATATCCTTTTTGGGTTTACAAGAATTGATATGATAATATATTATGTAGTTGTAATAACGTGACATTGCTTACAAATAGTGAAACGAAAGATATATAGGCAAATGCCAAGTTCAGAAACCGAAGTCTGAGCATATCTATAAAAACACTGGCTAAGCCAGGTAGGCTTAATCATGTACTGAATATATTTAAACACACCTTGTGTAAATGTACGCATGAACCTAAACAGACGTTCTCAGCTGACCATTAATCACTGGAGGATAAGCCTCAATAAGGAAGTTGAAATATGACTGTTGAAATGACATGAAGTGATATATTTGGCTTCTATTTGTTCGCGCAGTTTGGACTCTTTTGTGTACATCAAATGATAAAGATTTATCGAAGTCAATCCGGAGTTACATGCACCTAGACGTGCACATGTCTCTTGTCTCTGAAGCAATAGTTAATGGTTTAAATGATAATTGCTAACACAAATAAATAACAGACTGGGGTGTACTGTCTGCATATCTTGCCGTGCCTCTGTCAAAGGATAACGTTCCTATACATCCATGGGTTTAGCACTCAGTACAGCCTTGGAGCAAGGCTACGTGCACCCGTATCTTGCCATTAGTTTAACAAAGGTGGGCTCATATATCAACTATACATTGGAAATGTTGTAGGATGTTTGTGTCTCTGCAAATGTTGTTACTGTTTGTGTGTTGTAGGAATAGGGTCAACTGAATCGACATGTAGTGTGGCCTCAATGAAACCTGTACGTGCTGCAAGACTTAGATGGTTACATATGTGTTTCTACAGCGTCTCTAGAACGTAGTTCCCGCATTCTCTTTGTATAGTTTCTGCACATTGCCCAGTGCCAGGATTGTTAAAAAATCATTTGTTCGAGTGCCCATACGCTGCATATATTGAGTGAACACGTATTCATATCCTAATCATTGGTGGAGATGGAATCTGACTTCTTGCCGTAACGGTGTTTGGACAATTTTGAAATGTTTTGTCGAAGTAGATCAGTGAGAAAAACTGTTTTTCATTCTCTTACCGTGACACTTTTAGACATCGAGCCAGTTGAGGAAATCACATGAGTGATTGGTTGGTTGGTTGGTTGGTTGGTTGGTTGACGCAATATTCCAAGCTATATGACGGCGGTCTGTATATATTCGGGTCTGGACCACACAATCCAGTGATTGACTTCATGAGTATCGTTTTATGCAACTGAGATACGATGACATGTGTCAACCAAGTCAGTGACCCTGACCATCCGATCCGGGTAACTGAAGACCAGTTCCAACCAGGATCTTCACGGGTATCACAGTAATCACAGTAATCACAGTTTCTAAGATGCCTAGCGGTTAGAACAATCGAAAAATACAATACATTATCAGACAATAAAGGTATAGTTTTTTGATGACGTAACAATGGAATGACGTTATCCCGTCACTGCGCCATTCTAGTGTGCCCCCTCGTAATCGAACCATTTTACATTACGTCACAATGAAAGTGACGTCACGATGCATGTCAGTTGTCATCGCCTCGTACGGCCTCCTACAGTAAACTACACCGTTGCATCCCCTTTCTTGGTTTGCTGTTGTTTCACGCAGCTAAAATCACTGGTGGAAACATTACGTTAATGTTTTACGACCGTTAAAATGTGTCATTTCGACTCACAAGTTTTCAGCGACACGGTAACGTTCGCAATGTTTACATTCCCACAATGCAATCGTGGAATGTCGCTTGACTACTCAACTTCCTCTGGATGTACTGATCTAAACTTACGTTGGTAGTAGAAATGCAACGTTCATATTGACCCATATGATTTATGTTAATAACAGATGTAATTAAAATAATTCAGAGAAGATATTTAATCCGAACGTAAACCGTCATCAAACTGTTATCATTTGTTTTTTTCTGGTAACGTTAGTCTTAACGTAGGGGGCAGACACATCAATAGAACAGCGCGCCAGTTAGCCCTGTGCGAGGATTCTTAATTTAGGTCACAGACACCGTCGTTTGTGTTCTGCCTTAAATTAATCGTAATTATCCTTAGAAAGTATTAAATTTGGCTTCTTAAGATACCCCAGACTTAAGCTGGTTTTATAGCGCCAGCTCACCGAGATACCGTGCCGCAGTGAAGCATGAATATCCCTCCCAGACACATTATAATTACTCCGAGCCGATCAGTTATTGTTGTACTCAGTAAAGCGTCCTCGTGCTTTAACTATAATAGTTCAGGGCAAAAGTGTGTTTTATTACACTATACATGGTGGTAGAGCGAAGTGTATTTCTTAAATACTGCCTGTTCAATAGTGACTGACACTTCAAAGACTACCAATAACTTGTTTTTTACTTTTGCCGCAAGTATTTTTTTTAAAAAATCTATGCAGCAAGGTCAACACAAGAAGGGCTCATTTATACACGTATATCGTAAAACTAATAGACGCACAGGTGTTGAAAATAATGATCAGTGTAGATTTACTTGAATGTGTGTTGCGAAAGCGTGTTTATATTACACTTCTGTTTCCACGAATATATAGTCTCGAATTGTTGAAGGAGGCAACGTTGGGTTCACAATACGAGAGTATAATCAATATTAGATGTAATCTACATCTCTGTTGATAACCATTGCCCATGTCTAGTAGTATGACAGATAACAGGTTTTACCCTCTTGTCTTCGAATTGCATTTCCAGGCTTAGGTTCATCTTAAATGATTTATTTGTTTGTTGTTTGTTTGTTGTTTAATGCCGCACTCACCAATATTCCAGCTATAAGGTGGCAGTCTGTAAATAATCGAGTCTAGACCAGACAATCCAGTGATAAACATCATGAACATCGAGCTACGCAACTGAACCCGATGACATGTGTCAACCAAGTCAGCGAGCCTGACCACCTAGTCCCGTTGGTCGCCTCTTATGACAAGCGTGGGTTGTTGAAGAAATATTCTAACCCGGATCTTGGCAGATATCTTAAATGATAAGTTACTTGTATGTATCAGTACTTTAAGGATATCGTTGTCTTGATTTAATTTCTCCATGCTCATCATATTATCAACAACTGCACTTTTAGGTGAGGTGAAATAGTGTTTAACGTCATACTTAAGAATATTTCGCTCATATGACGATGTGCATGCCTGTGAATGTGTGGCTGCTTGTACTACCCCAGACTTAAGCTGGTTTTATAGCGCCAGCTCACCGAGATACCGTGCCGCAGTGAAGCATGAATATCCCTCCCAGACACATTATAATTACTCCGAGCTGATCAGTTATTGTTGTACTCAGTAATGCCGAGCGCCAGGCAGGGACGAACAAGTACCACAATTTAACGTCTTTTGGTATGACGCGACCTGGGATCGAACCCGCGACCTTTCGCTCTCTGGGCGGACGCTCTAACCACTACACCACGGAGGCGGTCCCACTGCATTTCTAAGTACTGAAAACACCCATGGGCGCCTGTGAGCTTGAGCATTAGAATGCAAGAGTGTTTTGCAAAGATAATTATTTCAGTCCCAAAAAGGAGAGATTTAATAAATATCTGAGCTTGATTGCGATGTGCTTATATAAGGATGTTTCCACAATGGGACATTTTTCCACATGCACAGCCAATTGATATATCTAACAACAGAACATGTTAATTTGACCTTGACCTCTAAACAATTTGCATGTGCATGTTTTTAAACAGTTGAGTTGTATATTACACAAGCAATCACTAAAACCTATGGATCAAGCAAAATGTGAATGTTATCTTTGATTTATTCACATATAGAATGTCATTGAAAGTCTTGGTTGTCACGGTGACGCCCCCAAAACCTCATTTTGTATGACACTTTTTATTCTGGCAACAATTGGTTTAATAAAATAGTGACTCTGAGCTCTGAACCAATGTAATCGGTCTTATTTGTGTTGACATACCAACAATCTATGAGGAAATATTCAATTTTAGTCCACATTTGCTACAAAATTGATAAATGTGACCTTGATCTTTGACCTTGAAGGTGTTTACGCACACGTGATTTATCACCCATGGAGCAGGATATCATGAACACCAGTAAACATTTTTGAAAAGCAATATTTAGTTACATAAGGGCATGATATGATGTATTCTGTGATACAATTAAAAACGCATAGTAATCATGGAAACGCCCTGAATCGCACGTGTCCTAACAACTACTGGTCTGAAATGTATTTTGTCAGAAAGCTGGGTGCTTGTGGTGTCTTCTGATACCGAATACATGGTGCTCTATGTATTCCATACTTAGCAGTTAAGAAAGATGAAATGTCAAACTTAGAATTTCAAGCAAGAATAGCAACAAAGAGGATTACTGTGACCTTGAACTTTTACTTTAACCTTATTGCTTTACATGGTTCGATGGAGGAGTTCTTGGATCAGCATGTGCATTCTCAAAACTGACAAAATCACTATTCATAGTGAAGATATATTCCTTTAAATAAAGCTGTCATGTTCTCTGAAAAATAGCATTGTCACCACATCCAGTACAACGCCATAGTCGAGGGTGGCCTGTGTGTCGGGTGTGGGGGACATGGTGTTCTGGTGACACTCGCCCCGCTCCCTCACCCCACACACCCGGGTACAGAAACTCTCTCCGTGTCTGCCACAGCTCCCTACACTGACACACCGGGAGCCTTCCTTTTCATTGTGTATGTAAATGAGATAGCAGATAAACTACATTGTATAACTCGGCTTTTCGCTGACGACACGTCACTGGGAGCTTTGCTAAAAGAAAAGCAGTTGATGGAAAGAATAATGAATGAATATCTACAAATATTATGTAATTGGGCAAAGGACTGGCTAATTTCTTATAATCCGGACAAAAACGGAAGCTATGCTATTTACGACGAAAGATAAGCCAAACAGACATGAATTTGAAATTTGACAATTGTCATGTAAAGGCCAGTTGACTTTCATAAACATTTGGGACTAACATTTTCATAGCAATGGGGTTGGCACCATCATATTGAAAGTATTGTTAAAAAGACTTCTAAAATGATTGAGCATTTCGAAAGTTAAAGTTTCTACTGAATAGAACAACATTGTCAAGCATATATACTGTATTCATAAGACCACATTTCGAAGTAAGCATCTGAAGTATGGGACGGGTGTTCTATTGAAGAATCTAATAGCTTTAGTAAAGTTACAACTTGAAGCGGCTCGTATAGTTACTGGTCTGCAGAGATATGCTGCTTCTAGATCATTATACTTTTGAAACGGGATGGATTTACTATCTGAGAGAAGAAGGGTGAAAAAATATCGTTATTTTATAGGATACATACAGGCCTGCTAGCTCAAGTTTTCATTATGATTTACTCCCTCCCTATAGTAGGTAGTCGAACAAATTATGAATTAAGGAAACTCAGTAATTACACTCAACCCTGTACAAGACTACGATATTCGACTCTATCCTTGTTTCCATCACAATTATATGGGAAAAGGATTCGAAATCTAAATGTTTTGCATACAAGATTCAGATATATGACAAGTACACTTAATTATGATTTATTCCGAATTAATGTTAGAAATATGATACACTTTGTCAGTGTGGCAATAATTGTGAAAATGCACTTTCATTATTTTCTTGAATGTCCATTATATATAATTCAAAGAGAACAAATGTTAACCTCTTTAGAAATATAGTGAATTATGGAGCAATAATATTGATATTAATCTCATCTTAAATGGCAATGCAGGTCTCTCGCTTATGAAAATCAGGAATGTTTTAAATCTGTACATATCTACATCTATAACACTAAACGATTTAAATAACTCTGTCTGCACTATATCTATACCCTTTGTCTGCCTCTTGTTGAACTTTTTTGTAATATACACTTGTAACTATGTGGACGGGGCTTATTTAAGTTGGATAACTTGTTTCCCAATCCGTTTCTTTAATTGAATAAAATGTTTCAATCAATCAGCCATTATGAGTGCCTTTGGCCCTCATGCCTGGCTGTTCCTGAGCTGTACTCATACACTTGTGGCTGTAACTGGATTAATTGCTACTGATTAAATACCAACTCGTTAGGGTCAGATGTTGGTTGTGAGTAGGTGACTACCGGTACTTGGTATAGATAATAGAAAATCACACTCAGTGGAAATGATATGTTTGAAAATGTTAAAATTATGTTTTGATCGGCATTCCCGGAAGTACGACTGAACAAATACCAATTTCTTGTTGATGCATAAAGGGTGATTCACATGTTTATTCTTACATCATTATCAAGATAATGGTTATTACAATCAGGTGATGAGAAAGTATATATACCTAGCAGGTATGACAAGCAACATATTATCAATAACAGCAACAGGTAATTGAGAGCAAGTTTCACGAGGCCAGACGGAGAGTAAGATCACCAATTAGCATAATAAACTTGAAACCAATGCCAAATGTCTTCATAAATCGTAGAAAATGGCCCTAACTTTGATGTCGAAACCATATCCAAATACATCACGAAGATAAATGCACTTCAGTTTTGAATTCTGTTTAAGAAATATTCCGCTGTTATCATCCGCTCCATCGTAAGGAGGGACAAATTTGATGAAAATTACATGCATCATAAAACTCATATCTTTATATGCAAGAAACGTATCTATCAACGCTGATTGTTATTTCACACGATACTGAGGGGAAGTACACGTCCCACGTTTGCTGCTTTTTATAAACGAATAGTACTCGATTATCAGGTTATCCTGGACAGATTGTAAGTGACCAGTCAAATTAGAGCTGTGACTAATCTTATCATGGCTTATTTTGAAATTTCAGGGAAGTATTACAGTGTCCAGTTACATCCTTGTTAAATTTCAATTTGACGGCAATTCATTATCTACAAATACTATCGATCAAGGGACTCTTTCCCTCTTCCCTATTACCGGAAATGTTTCATAATTTGTAAATTCAGTAACAGGAATGGTGTTCCGGAGGAAAGTGTTTTATCAATCTTCTGTACACACAACTGAAGAATGGCTACAAACAAATTGGATGAAGTGAAATATTGATTGTGGGGACAGGACTTGTTTGTCTTTGTATGTGTATATGATTCCACTAGAACGTTTTTGTCCAGTATTGCTTTTTGCTTAATATAATAAACTCAGCCAGGGAAATAGGCGGGGTATGGTGCTAGCGAACAGAAACATTGCTGAGCTGGTGATGACACAATCAGGTTGACTGTTTACAAACAAATAAATAATTTCATTAAAAATATGTCTGTAATTGTGTTCGTGCTAGTAATAGTGGTCTATAGACATAGACAAGATGCAGTGTCCAGAATGGAATACACTTATTTGCGACAATCTGTTAATCAATTCAATTACCCAAAACACAGCCGGTTGATTACGAATTTGTTCATTTGTGAGAATAAGTCGGTAAATATGGACGAATGTTTTGCCTATACTCATCCATGTTATTATAAACACCGCGTCAAAATGACGTACTTCCGCCCACTTCTCACGATCTCCCCCTCGACTTTGCAGGAGGGCCTTCTTTGAGCGCAGGTGGTACGCACGCGAGAGACGCTTCGTGCTGTTCGATTAGGGAAACTCATCGCGAAACACCCGGGTGCAAAACGAACGCACCCCCGGGGAATTGTAAGTCCTGCCGAGCCCTAAACAGTGGCCGTTGTCTGATTTATTCGAATCCGCCCGGACCGTCTCGCCCATTTGATTGGACGGTCAAAAGTCGCTTAAAGCTTAGCTGACGTGACCTTCTACTACAGGGCTTTGTCCAGACTCAGTATGGCAGTGTAACGAATGATACCTGAGGCTAAGTTTACTTAGACTGCTTAATGGCTATCAAAGCTAAGAATAATAACCAAGAAATCACTATCATTTGACCCTGAGGCAACAAACCTTTCACCGATTACAATGGTAAAATCCTTTCTGACAGGCTGGACCAACATAACCTCATTGTAGTAAACGATAGCCAACCTACTCACCCTATCCCTATCTCACATCTCCACTTACCCTAAGTTATAGACGTCACCTTAATCCGCATCAAAACTATCAAACTCTTGCATATGGGGGACACAACGGCACCCGGGGCAGATCAATATGACCCATCAACATGTAATCGTAGAAATGGGACAGGACTTGTTTGTCTTTGTATGTGTATATGATTCCCACTGAACGTTTTTTTTGTCAGTATTGCTTTTTGCTTAATATACACATTCACAAATGAACAAATT
The DNA here is from genome assembly GCF_003918875.1 of Haliotis rubra. NCBI lineage: Eukaryota > Metazoa > Mollusca > Gastropoda > Lepetellida > Haliotidae > Haliotis > Haliotis rubra. The sequence goes on along the minus strand of NW_025766106.1, from coordinate 3,989 downwards.
CGTAGTCAACATGAACTCAGATATAATCTAAGAAAAGTAAACTGGCAAAAGTGCATTTCACTATGCAAACAAGTAGAGACAAAAAAAATGTTCAATACAGACACAAAGACCTTCTACTTAAATGAGATGCCATTCTTGAAATCTCAAATAAATGCATACCCACCCCCCACCTTTCGATTCAACCCCACACTAAAAACAGTCTCCTTGTGGAGCTCAGATATTATTAAAGCCAGAAAAGAACGAAAATAGGCCATTCATAATTTAAAAAGGGAGTGTTCCAAATTATATTTGCTAAAAAGAAACAATTAAAACAAATTAGAACAGCACGCAATCTTATTTTCACTTTACTCCGAATTTCCTAATCTCAGCTTTCATTTATTTTACATGATTTTCGTAAACTGTTTTCTTCCTCGGATTGCAGTAAGTTTAAGCCCCTTCATACTTATATACTGTTTTGGGTATGGTGGTTTATATCCTATTATATATATTTTATTCATCATTCATCAATTTAGCTCCCATCTATCCCGTCGGTGACCTATTCTCAGTAGCCTGAGGCTGAGGTAAAACTCTAAATGATGATGATGGTTGTTTGGAGGCCCCACTTTTTATAATAGTGAGTGAGGTATGGAAAGGAATGGTGGTCTTAGAGATGGTGCGAGGGTTGTGGTTGTGGAGGAATTCAATGATGAATTAAGAAGCAATGTGAGTGTTGTAATGATATTTTGTGGGTATAAGAAATTCATTTACTTGTGTGAAATATGAAAACAATTAAGAGAAAGGATTAATGATTTGTGAATATATGTGATATGTCTCTTCATTTGTGATGCAGTGACTGCAGTCCAATTAATATATTTTCTGTATTGTTGGTAGAGGAGTTGTAATTGAGGGTTTGTTTACATCCCATGATGAGATTGTCCAACAGGACAAAATGAGCCCTCAATAACAACCATTATGTTGTAATAAGAGGCAATGAGACAGAGAAATCACATATTTTGTTTTTAATCCAAACGCCCTAGGGTGGCCTAATTAAAATACCTATGTCACCTCATTATGCAGAGGTAAGAAATCATCTGGAACCCTATGACCTCATAATGAAGGTCCGCAGCCCTGATCACTGTGACCGAGAAAGTTCCCAACCCTATGACTCACTTGTATAGGTAGCTGACCTCATTGGGCAGTCATAGACGATTCTGGAATCTATGACCTCGGGTCTGAGACCCTCATTACGCACACCATTCTGGAAGTATCACATCGGGGCTAGTTTCTGTCTACGGTATGTTGAAACACAATAGAGATGTGTAGTATGTAGTCGTTATTGCATATAATCATTTTGATGCAAAGTGTGTTACATCTCGCGTGACAACTCACATTTCTATCCCACCAAATGCAGTGATTCTTATTTTAGAAAGGTACTTTGGTAGCCAAGTACTTGACGGTGAAGTCAATTTCTAGAGACCTTTGAGAAAGGGTATTGTATTGACTGAGCTGTAGCGCATTACCTCTAGTCCTAATTAGACCCACTTCAGTCCAGGCCAGGCTGTGGCCTATTCAATGGAACAACCCTGCGTGTGCTGCCTGAACAATTATTGGCCATTTGCCCCATTGATAAAAACATATTCATTGGAGACTATTTCAATGGCTATGAGTATTAAATCAATGAAGACGAACAGCAATATGAACATGTGTAGGAGTGACTTCAGTCAATTTGTGTACAAACATGGTCCTGATTAAGATGAGGGCGCTGCTGCTATCTTACCTGTGAAGCTTTTGATTGTTATTTTCTGAGAGGTACATTATCTTGTAGTATTACCAATAATATGTGCGAAGAAACATCACCCTAAAGTAATAATGATGGGACGAGGGTTTTGTGTATTATTTCATGAAAATGTAAATGCGCATTAATCATCGAGGTGTCATCCCATAGAAGGGAGGCGCCAAACTATGCGCAAAATCATTCCGCACTGTTCAGCTTATTAGCGACATTAACCCACGATTATCAAAGGGAACAAGAGGGACCAGAAAAACTTTGGGAAGACTGAATGCTGGCCAGGGCTGCGAGACATGTTACGCAAATCATTTCTCATGTTCGAACAATATACTGCCTGCGGCAACGATTCCAAGCCACTTGAAGCACAGCCGACTGTCCTCGCGGTGGAGGTTATACCAGCGACTGGCCATTGAGGCAAGATCGACAGATTGTCCGTCATCACTTGCAAAATCGTTTCGCTGGGGCAATGGAAACTTCTGCGGATAACCAGTGGCAATCACCAGAGACCAATCACTTTCAGCTTAAGTGTAGGAGGCATTTTAGAACAGAGAAATGTCGGATGTCGCAGACCTTACTGGTGTTCGATCCTCACTATTTCATTGTCGTCGTGCTCATCTCCATATGGGCCCACACATCATCGGAATTGGCGTTACCGTGAGTGTCGAGGTGTAGTCTTCTCTGATGAAAGCCGGTATTGCGTCTCGACAGCTGATAGCGGAGTGAGATGTGTAGCGACTATGCGAGGAACGTTTTTGCAGATGATTGTGTCCCTGGGAGAAGAGACTCGTGAGGAGGTCAAACCTTAATGGTGTGGAGTCACTTGCTCTCAAACACAAACTAAGCCCTATGGTGTTCCCAGAATATTGGTCCTAATTAAGAGGAAATGGTGTAACATCACTACCTACTTCATTGATCAAGCACTGGGACCCAATATCCTCTGGTTACAACCGCCTATATTTGTCCTATCTGATTGTGTTTGATAATGTTAGGATTTTTATTGGTGAAAATTGAATGAGTGATTTAATCCACATGTTGATTTGTTTGTGTTATGTTGTCGTGGAAGTTGGTACTGATCATGTGTGTCTTAATGAGTTGGTTTATTTCTGATTTGGAAGAGTTAAAAGTTAATAGACTGGTTGATTTATGGGTTGTGGCTAGTTTGGCGGGTTACCCTCCATAAAGAACTTCATGCCATAAGAACTATTATCAAAAAGAGATACATGAGAAGTGTTATGACAACTATATGCCACCACTGTTAATGGATAATAGAATAGTGCCGGTGCTTGATAAAGTACTACTCCCACAAGAACTACAGTGTAAAACCAAACATATTTAAGACTTCTGGTATTGTATTTCAAGGGTTTTGCAAGAAAAGATAAGTTCAGCGATATATATACTCACTTCCTTTTTCGACAATGTTAAATACAGAAATAGTTAAGGTTGGAGAAGGATAATATTTAGTAAAAATGGTTTGTTTAAAGTAAAAACATTTTTGTTGGGTATTTAAAACGAGAAAACGATACTAAGATAAGATATAAGAGAGATGTATACACTGGTAAATCTTTGAGTAAAAGATACGTATCATGCATGTACCTATATAACGATCTAGGCAATGCCATAGTTCAAAATTCAGCTAACATTCAGATATGGCTGGGCTTTGGAAAGTAGAGTTTGTTTTGTCTTAAAGGAGAAATCAGCAAGTACTTCTTGATGGATTCCATTTCCCCTTACTGATCTCACCAGGTGTGGAAAAAGTGGAACAGGACGAAAATTGCCCAGCTCGACTTTGGTGCTGCTCCTCCCAGAAAGGAAGCAGAGTATACAAAAGAAATTGACAACAGCCATAGATCGATTGAAAATGCAGCTTCGTCGAGCAGAGAAGACTCCTCTTCAATATTTGGATGCACGTTGACCACCTAGTTGCTTGACAATCCCAGTAAAACAATCCCAGTGAAATACGTGAAAGCCCAGTGGAAACAATCAAGGAGTAGAAAACAATGTGAAATACTTCCAGTGCTGATATATATTATTATTATTTTTTACAGATTAAAGATGAAAAATGCAGCAGAGAGGGTTCGGGTGATCCTGGCACAGTTAGGCTGGTGAGGCTCATCATCAGCTCAGGGCTTTCTCCACCTCTACAGGCACCTGTGAAGGGTGCTGGGTCACGCTAAGAGCCCTTCAACCCCCGTTGTGGACCCGGGGCCTATTGCGTTCTGTT
>NW_025766105.1:0-67068 GCF_003918875.1 Haliotis rubra | reverse complement strand
CATTGCTCGGACTCCTCTTGCACGAAGAAAATAGTATTGGTTTCCAAACCTCACACATTTTACACATCATGACATCGGCAGAGAACGTTTTGGAACAAAGAGGATTTCACCTTCCAGACAAACGCCGATGGAGCCGCCTAACATCTCCACCACCTGTACTTTTAAAATAATATGTCACAATCCCGTCCATAATCACGAAACCCCGCAGCTGGAAACATGACTCCACCACGAATACAACTAACCATACGCATGTATTCCGAAGCACCACAAATGAAACATGATTCCAGGTGTTACCAAAAGTCAGCATCCTGTCCTTACCAGAGGACCAGTTATACACATGCACAGACAAGACTGAATAATGATGACATGTATAAACATGTAAACAAATGGTAAAGATGGCAACAGGGTAATTGCGTCAGACATACTTTTCTCGACGAGAATACCTACAAAACCTTTTAAGTCAATTAATATCTGTTCAAACAACCTTACGACAAATAATAACGTAGCAACCAGTGAAAGGAATTGGCTATTTAATGGCCATCGAGCTGACATCATACTTCATCGATATACCTAAAGCTGAAGTTGAAACCTTTCATAATCCCATAGATTCGGAGGCCGCGCCTAGTGGTTAAAGCGTTCGCTCGTCACGCCGAAGACCTGGGTTCGATTCCTACATGGGCACAATATGTAGTTTCCATTTCTGGTGGCCCCTGCCGATATTGTTGGAATATTGCTAAAAGCGTCGTAAAACCATATAATTAACATTCACTCATAGATTCGGAACTTGTATGGTCGCTTCCATACCTCGGTGCTCATTAAGATATAGACCATACGAAATGTACAGTTAAGGGGCTTGATTATGAATTGTGTAATTATTGACTGATAGACAGTTATGATTACTCAGTTGATAAGGACGCTTTGTCATTGATATGTGAAATTACAGAACTGCTATTAACGGGTAAGATAACAGTATGGAAAATACTGCAGCAGTGGTTTTTCAAGAAATAACACGGTTAGCAGTAAAACATCGTCACTAAGATTTGATCACGTTTCAGCCCGGATATGAATCGGCTGTCTGCATTATATTCAGCAGCTTCAACGGCAGCTCTTAATACCGTATTGTTGAGTCTGCGTTGGGAAATATGGCAGACAGTGGTGATTCTTAGTCGGATAGTTATCGCCACATTGATGTATTTTCACTTTACAAGTATTAGCACATATCGAGCAGGCCTTCGTCAATTAATACTCGCGATATTTCGTGATTCTGTCTCTGATTCTGTTGGTGCGTCAAAAGGATGGAAAATATGACTGGCCTGAGACTGTGGGGTAGCCTTGTGGTTAAAGCGTTGGCACGTCAAGTCGAAGGCACGGGGTTGATTCCCCACATGTACCAAGATATTAGAGGTGTCATGATGAACATGTAGTATCATGTACCAAGATTAGAGGTGTCATGATGACCATGCAGTATCATGAAACAACATTAGAGGTGTTATGATGACTAAGTAGTATCATGTACCAACATTAGAGGTGTCACGATGACCATGCAGTATCATGTACCCACATTAGAGGTGTCATGAAGAACATATAGTACCATGTACCAACATTAGAGGTGACATGATGACCATGCAGTATCATGTACCCACATTAGAGGTGTCATGAAGAACATATAGTACCATGTAACAACATTAGAGGTGTTATGATGACTACAGTATCATAAAAATTTTCAATGATTAGAGGTGTCACTGATGACTCATGCAGTATCATGTACCAACATTATAGGTAGGTGTCATGATGACCATGCAGTATCACGTACCAACATTAGAGGCGTCTTGATGACCATGCAGTATCATGTACCAACATTAGAGGCGTCATGATGACCATGCAGTATCATGTACCAACATTTGAGATGTCATGATGAACATATAGTATCATGTACCAACATTAGAGGAGTCATGATGAGCATGTAGTATCATGTAACCACATTAGAGGTGTCATGATGAACATGTAGTATCATGTACCGAGACTAGAGGTGTTATGGTGACCGTGTAGTACCATGTACCAATATAAGAGGTGTCATGATGAGCATGTAGTATCATGTACCGACATTAGTGGTGTCATGATGAAGATATATTACCATGTACCAACATTAGAGGTGTCATGGATGATCATCTAGTATCATGGTACCAACATTAGAGAAGCCAGCGATGAATATGCAGTATCATGTTCCAAGATTAGAGGTGTCATATAATGAATATGTAGTATCATGTACCAACATTAAAAGTGTCAAGATGATCATATAGTATCATGTACCAACATTAGAGGTGCCTTTCATGATGAGCATGTAGCATCATGTAACCACACATAAGAGGTGTCATGATGAAGATATATTACCATGTACCAACATTAGAGGTGTGTCACGATGATCATTCTAGACGCATGTACCAACATTAGAGGGGTGACATGATGACCATGTAGAACCATGTACCAACATTAGAGTGTGTCAGCATGAACACGTAAATCCCTGTTTGCACCAGCATTAGAGGTGTCATGATGACCATGTAGTGTCATGTACCATAATTAGAGGTGTCATGATGAACATGTGGCATCATGTACCAACATTAGAGAGGAGTCATGATGATCATGTAGTACCATGTACCAACATTAGAGGTGTCATGATGAACATGTAGTCCCTTGTAAATTAAAGCAGTAGAGGTGCTCATGATGATTCATGGAAAATAATGTCCCCACAATTAGAGGTGTCATGGATGAACATGTAGTATCATGTACTCAACATTAGAGGAGTCATGATGATCATGTAGCAATTCGTACCAACATTAGGAGGTGGCCATGATGAACATGTAGTCCTCCTTTGTACCAGCAGTAGAGGTGTCAAGGATGACCATGTAGTGTCATAGTCCCACAATTAGAGGTGTCAAGTGATGAACATGTAGTATCAAGGTACCAACATTAGAGGGCTCATGATGAACATGTAGTATCATGAACCAACATTAGGAGGTAAGCCATGGGATGAACATGTAGTACCATGTACCGACATTAGAGGTGTCAAGATGAACATGTAGTATCATAAAATAAACATTGAGGAAGAAGCCATGATGAACATGTAGTATCATGTACCATGACAATAGAGGGTATCATGATGAACATGCAGCATCATGAACCAACATTAGAGGTGAAGTCAGCGATAAACACGTAGTAACATGTACCAACATTAGAGGTGTCATGATGAACATGTAGTATCATGTACCGACATTAGAGGTGTCATGATGAATTACGTGGTATCATGAACTAACATTAGAGGAGGTCATGATGATCATGTAGTCCCTTGTTCAAAGCATTAAAGGTGTCATGATGATCATGTAGTACCATGTACCACAGATGATTAGAGGGGTGCTCATTGATGAACATGTAGTATCATGGTACCACAACATCAGAGGCAAGCCAAGTGATGAACATGTAGTAACATTAAACTACCCCCTGAAGCCAACCCCACCCCCACCCCACCACCCCCGGCAAACATGCAATACCGACTTACTTTTTAATTTGTTGAAAATATCATATGATGCACAGTCTTTAGTACATAATGATAATGTATAATGAGGGAAAACTAAGTGCGAGAAGTCCTCGAAAAAGCTGACAATTTAGTAAAATCTTTATCACAGACAGTGCATTAGAAGATATCGGCCCTTTGATGAGAATAGTTATACCAACAATGCCAGGTCGACATTGTATTCATTCCACTAAAAGGAAAAACGCAACTGGTCGTGCATACTAACATTATGCGATACTTTATATAGCTCTTTGACCCGACCACGTCATCCTGTCACATGTTGTGAGCGTGCTCCCTTGTATCGCGTGCAGGTTTTATTTATTTCTTTAAGTGCGTTTCCTAGAAACTGTATAGGGGTTATTACTATTTTCACTTCTGTTTGTCACCATAAATCGTTCAAGCTTAGCGACTTAAATACAAAGCATTTGCTGATGGACAAGGAAGGGAACGTTCTTTGTGTGTTTAAATAATATATGGCTGTTCTTTCTAGAACATATCAAAGGCATTACCTAATGTGAGTGCCACCGTACATCCCAAACAGTTTATAACCCGTCACACATTGTTTTGGAAACATTTGACAAGTCGGACAAGTATGAACCAGGGAGAACTTGGCGGATCTCCTACAAACTCTTTGAGCTTTTTGATTGTAAAGTCATGTACATTCAATGAACGACATAGGTCATAAGATAACAGCGGTATATGTTATTTCTATTGTAGTTCTACAGACGCACATCCATACGCTCTCCCATCCTGGCGTTCCAATAACCTGTTGAAGGAGTAAGCGCATACCTAAAACGTTCTTGTTCCCTTTATAAAGAAGTTGCGCAACCACGCATTTCCTTCTCTTGCATCGCGCATAAATTCTACAAACCTATTTCAAAGCCACTTCTATTATATAAGCTCCCGCACTTCGGTACTTATTTGCAGTTTTGTAATATTTACTCATTTCAGTAAAGTCTGTGTCCTTCTGAAGTACGCAAGAAATTAGCTCTGAAACAATTGGGATGGTGCTGTCAACGCGCTGATGAAGGCATCATGGGCAATCAGGGTGGAGGTACCTGCCGTCATGGTTAAAGAAGTTCTGTCAAATCCGTTCCGAGATATCTTGATTTACACTGCCGGTGATCTTCTACTTCAATTACGAGGCCATCAAATTTGTCCGAACGAGGAACGAAGGAGAAAATCCTGATAAAACAATATAATTCAAGTTTCATATATTCAAAATTCTATAAGAAGAAGATTCCAAACCACAGATGGATATGTATAACGCTGAAAACAGGACATGTCATCCATGAAGAGAACACAACAGTTATCAGTATGTCACTTTGTGGCTTGTTTTGATACTTCTCTGCTCAACAGTAAACATTGATCTTCTCCATCGTTGCCTGTGTTGTATTATATAGTATGACCAGAAATTATTGAGAATTTTAGGAATATGTTTAATTGATTTCTAGTATAAACAACCTTGACCAGCTATCAAGTACTTGGTTTCATTCTCCGAGAGACAACCCGTTAATCCTTTTCATTAGTTTGTAAAGAGTTCTCCTCTTGTTTACTTGCTAGCAGACGACATTTCCAGTGATCCTCAGTATTGATGATTTAGAAGAGGAAGTTGATTTTAGAGTATTATAACAAGCACATTCAGATCAGCTAAAGTGATTTCAAGTAGAGCAGGCATCCCTTTGTCCACTGTGTATCGTGTTTTGAAAAAATATTGCAAATGGATATATGGCATTGAGCACCAGGGAGGCAGGTAGGCTCCAGAAATTGACTGTCGGTGACAGGTGGTGGCTTGGTATTCTTGTTTCTAAAACAAACGAAGTTTAGAAAACTTACGGCTGGATATGATTGATAGAGGAACTGTGGCTGTCTGTAAGGAGACAATTAGAACTGAGCCGCATGCAATGGGTTATAGAAAAGTAGAGGAATTCCATCAACGATCATGAAACCGAACAAAAGGAGCGAAGTTTGAACTGGTGCTTACAGCAGAAATTTTAACTGGGACAATGTGATTTTCTTAGATGAAAAGTTCTGTGTACCTGTTTCCTAATACACTGAAATTCTGGTCCAAACAAACTGAAAACCTTTGTATCAGCGCCCAAAGTACAGTCCGAAATTTAACGTGTGGGTGGCATTTCAGTGTTAGGGGCAATGCCCCTCTGTGTATTTGAAGGAATATGAACAGTGAGCGGTACACAGATATTCTCGAGGGACATTTACTTCCATCTGCTCACGTGTTCTATAGAAAGTTTTGGATTTTCCAGCAGGGACAACGACCCAAAACATTGTTCAAAGCATTCACAGCCCTGGTTTCCTGACCCAAAATATGATGACATTACTAGATTGGCCAAGCCTTACAGCCCTGACCTTTAATCCAATAGAAAAATGTTTAGGTGACCAAATGAAGGAAAGTGTCAATAAGAAAAATCTGACAAATATTGCTGAAATTAAAGAAGAGGTGGTCCGATATTGGGACAGCATGGGCCACGACTTTCTAACTTCTTTGATCAGTAGCATGCCCCGCCGCATTGAAGCCTGCATTGCTGTCCATGGTGACTTTGACAAAATACTCAACTTCTTCACCTGTCTTTGAATATGGAGTTATGTTCTGCTAATGATCACATTTAATACGTGAGTAATGAGTGAAAAACCAATACAACTTTAAATTCTAAATAATTTCTGGTTGTACTGTATATTCGATACACCGTGTCAATGTTTTGTGTATCTAATGGTGCATCTGAACCGCAAACAATAGCATGCTGGAAACAGTAGCACAACAGATGTACATATTGATCGAGTTAAGCCTGAACTGAACTATACAAATTAAACCAAAAATGAGAATATCTAGCTGAAAGGTATAGGGTATTTCATGTTAAAGCATTTGTATAAGTAACTGCTTTCATGTTTGATGTTCTTCATAATCTATACACCTGATATAATGTATATATGACACAATGCTAAACTTAACAGTGGTTTTGCCTTTAACGGTTTTAAATCACAAAAGGCAACCTGAGATGACGTGAAATAGGTTTAAACGCTGTTCTCAAGATTATTGAGTCCATATAGGAGTGTGTACAAAAAAAAATGTGCGCCTATGTACCTTTGCATGTGCGTATGTACTCCTTGTATTTGTGTGTGTGAATGCATGTGTGTGTGTGTGCTGTTAACACTGGTCCGGACTTATACATCCGTAGATAACTCATCTAACCATACTGAGATACCAAGCCACAGTTTACCATGGACACGCCACTCACACACAGTATACTATCTCCGGTCAGACCAATTCTTATTTATCCTCTTATTTGGAGCTACGACTATGATAAGAACAAGTTTATCAATCTTCTAAGTCAGTTAGTTTGATGGTGCTAGGGTTGAACCACTGGAATTGCCGCCGTCCAAGCAGGCGTTCTATCCACTAGACCATGAGGGTGCTCGTCCACAAGGAATAACCTGGTGACTGTGTGCGGAACCCAACGAAGAGAAGGCTATCGATGACTTGGAGACCTTACGCGCGCTCCCCGACATGATGTATTATGTCTTTCCCGACTTGATGTGTCTCGTGACGAAAAGCTACCGACTTGGAGATATTATGTGCGCCTTCCCGACTTGATGACGTGTATTTCACGCACGTTAGAAAGCTAAAAGAAAACATGTTACAACCTCTGTCAGTGAAGTGTGAAAATATTCACGTTAAATTGATAATTTCAGAACGTGTTATGAGGGACACAATGACACCATGTGTCTCCATACTATCTCTTATCCAAAATGTTGGTACTTGTATGATTACACAGATATCCCAACTTGAAGCAAGTAGGCTACTGTTGGAAGCAAGTGGTTTACATCATCAAGGCCTGTGATGTTGTGATCACGGTGCTTCAACTAATAACCGCTCTACAGGCACCTTTGGCTTTGAAGTTATCTGCGTTTCGAACCGAATGTTTCCACATGCATATAGCAAGCCGAGGGCCAACGTATGGAACTGTATATAACGCAGTGGAACTGTATATAACGTATCTAGCAACACCTACTTCTGTCTTCGTTACAGCTAGGTGGCCAGGTGTGACGATGAGCTGTGTTAGGCTGATGTTCGTCTTTGCGGTTGCCTCCTTAATGTCACCAAGTGTCTCCGGGAATCTAGATGTCTGGAAACAAAGTCTGAAGACCATTGAAGTCTCGTCTAGAGATCCGAAAGGACAACCGATCATCTCACGGACACATGTTCCTTATGTAACTATCACACTTGGGCCGGTGCAAGTGCATGACCTAGATGATGCCAACCAAATTCTGAAATTAGGGTTCTTTGTAGCCCTTGTCTGGACGGACGCATCTCTGACGTAGAATCCCTCGGATTACTCAGGTATAGACCGAGTTGAACTTGCAGTGCAGGAGCTATGGGCCCCTACTGTGATTCTGGCGAATAAGGCCTCTGGTGATGGCCCCTTGCAGACATCAAGGCCTGTCACATTAACATATGATGGTCGTCTTTTGTGGCGGAATGCAATGACAGTATCTGTCCTGTGCAAAACAGATCTGAGAAAATACCCATTCGACAGTAAGATCTGACCAATGTTGTTTTCTTCAGGAGTGGGATACAAGGTCACCCTAGAACCAGAAATCACTGTGGGCGGTGACGGCTTGAACCTGCAAACCAATGGGGAATGGGAGACTGTAAACATTACATCGGCTAAAGCAACTTATGCAGAAGGAGAACCTTACGAGCTAGCCACATTCTACATACATCTGTCCAGGAAGTACTTGTTCCACGTCTTGAACATGTACTCCCTGGTAGCAGCAATAAAGGTGTCTTGATGGACATATAGTCCCTGGTTCCAGCATTAGAGGTGTCATGATGAACATGTAGTCCCTGGTACCAACATTAGAGGTGTCATGATGGACATGTAGTCCCTGGTACCAACATTAGAGGTGTCATCACGAACATGTAGTCCCTGGTACCAACATTAGAGGTGTCATGATGAACATGTAGTCCCTGGTACCAACATTAGAGGTGTCATGATGAGCATGTAGTCCCTGACACAAACATAAGAGGTGTCATGATGAACATTTAGTCCCTTGTACCAACATTTGAGGTGTAATGGTGAACATGTAGTCCCTTGTACCAACATTAGAGGTGTCATGATGGACATGTACTCCCTGGTACCAACATTAGAGGTGTCATGATGGACATGTAGTCCCTTGTACCAACATTAGAATGGTCATGATGGACATGTAGTCCCTTGTACCAATATTAGAGGTGTCATGGTGAACATGTAGTCCCTTGTACCAATATTAGAGGTGTCATGATGAACATGTAGTATCATATACCAACATTAGAGGTGTCATGATGGACATGTAGTCCCTGGTAGCAGCATTAGAGGTGTCATGATGGACATGTAGTCCCTGGTTCCAGCATTCGAGGTGTCATGATGAACATGTAGTCCCTGGTTCCAGCATTGGTACCAACATTAGAGGTGTCATGATGAACATGTAGTCCCTGGTACCAATATTAGAGGTGTCATGATGGACATGATGGACATGTAGTCCCTTTGTACCAACATTAGTCACCATTGTCATGAAACATGTAGTCCCTGGTACCAACATTAGAGGTGTCATGAGGTGTCATGAACATGTAGTCCCCCTGGTACCAACATTAGAGGTGCCGCGATGAGCATGTAGTCCCTTGGAGGTGCCATGATGAACAAACATAAGGTAGGTGTCATGATGGACATGTACTCCCTGGTAGTAGTAGACAAGAGGTCTCATGATGGACATGTAGTCCCTGGTTCCAGCATTCGAGGTGTCACATGGATGATGTAGTCCCTGGTTCCATTCGAGGTGGGCCGCGATGGACCTGTAGTCCCTCGTACCAAACATACATAAGATGTGTCAGCCATGATGAACATGTAGTCCCTGGTACCAACATTAGAGGTGCCACGATAACTATGTAGTCCTGCAAATTAACATAAGAGGTAAGTCATGATTGAACAGGAGTCCCTGTGCACTGGACATTAGAGGTGTCAAGATGAACATTTAGTCCCTGTACCAACATTTGAGGTGTCATGAGAACATGTAGTCCCTTGTACCAATATTAGAGGTGCTCATGGGACAATATGTAGTATCATATACCCCAACACTAGAGGTGTCATGATGAATATGTAACCCTTTGTACCAAATGGATTAGAGGTGTCATGATGAACATGTAACCCCTTTGTACCAACATTAGAGGTAATGTTGTAACATGTAGCCTGGGAGGCCCAGTGATTAGAGGTATTTGGCCATATGTACTCCCTGGAATTAAACATTAGAGGGGTGTCATGATGGGAGCATGTAATCCCTTTGTACTAACATTGAGGTGCTCATGATGAACAGGTACTCCTGGTACAAAGATTAGAGGTGTCATGATGGACATGTAGTCCCTTGCACCAAACATTAGAATGGTCAGTGATGGACATGCAGTCCCTAAACACATTATTAGAGGGGTCAGGCAGAACATGTAGTCTCTTTGTAAATTCAATATTAGAGGTGTTGCGATGAACATGTAGTATCATATACCAAACATTAGAGGTGTCATGATGGACATGTAATTCCTGGTAGCAGCATTAGGAGGGGTGTCATGATGGACATGTAGTCCCTGGTTCCAGCATTCGAGGTGTCATGATGAACATGTAGTTCCTGGTTCCAGCATTCGAGGTGTCATGATGAACATGTAGTCCCTGGTACCAATATTAGGTGTCATGATGGACATGTAGTCCCTGGTACCAACATTAGAGGTGTCATGAATGACCATGGCGTAGTCCCTGGTACCAACATAAGAGGTGTCATGGATGAACAGATTTAGTCCCTGGTACCAACATTAGAGGTGTCATGATGAGCATGTAGTCCCCGTGTACAAACAATATTAGAGGCTGCGATGATGACATGTAGTCCCTGGTAGCAGCATAAGAGGTGCTCATGATGGACATGTAGTCCCTGGTTCCAGCATTCGAGGTGTCATGATGGACATGTAGTCCCTGGTTCCAGCATTCGAGGTGTCATGATGGACATGTAGTCCCTGGTACCAACATTAGAGGTGTCATCACGAACATGTAGTCCCTGGTACCAACATTAGAGGTGCCAAGATGAACATGTAGTCCCTGGTACCAACATTAGAGGTGTCATGATGAACATGTAGTCCCTGTTACCAACATTAGAGGTGTCAAGATGAACATTTAGTCCCTTGTACCAACATTTGAGGTGTCATGGTGAACATGTAGTCCCTTGTACAAATATTAGAGGTGTCATGATGAACATGTAGTATCATATACCAACATAAGGGGTGTCATGATGAACATGTAACCCCTTGTACCAACATTAGAGGTGTCATGATGAACATGTAACCACTTGTACCAACATTAGAGGTGTAATGATGAACATGTAGTCCCTGGTACCAGCATTAGAGGTATCATGATGGACATGTACTTCCTGGTACCAGCATTAGAGGTGTCATGAAGAACATGTAGTCCATGGTACCAACATGAGAGGTGTCATGATGGACATGTAATCCCTTGTACCAACATTAGAGGTGTCATGATGGACATGTACTCCCTGGTACCAACATTAGAGGTGTCATGATGGACATGTAGTCCCTTGTACCAACATAAGAGGTGTCATGATGGACATGTAGTCCCTTGTACCAATATTAGAGGTGTCATGGTGAACATGTAGTCCCTTGTACCAATATTAGAGGTGTCATGATGAACATGTAGTATCATATACCAACATTAGAGGTGTCATGATGAACATGTAACCCCTTGTACCAACATTAGAGGTGTCATGATGAACATGTAACCCCTTGTACCAACATTAGAGGTGTAATGATGAACATGTAGTCCCTGGTACCAGCATTAGAGGTATCATGATGGACATGTACTCCCTGGTACCAGCATTAGAGGTGTCATGATGAACATGTACTCCCTGGTACCAGCATTAGAGGTGTCATGATGAACATGTAGTCCCTTGTACCAATATTAGAGGTGTCATGATGGACATGAAGTCCCTTGTACCAACATTAGAGGTGTCATGATGGACCTGCAGTCCTTTGTACCAACATTAGAGGTGTCATGATGGACATGTAGTCCCTTGTACCAACATTACAGGTGTCATGATGGACATGAATCTTGTACCAACATTAGAGGTGTCATGATGGACATGTAGTCCCCTGTACGAACATTAGAGGTGTCGTGATGAACGTGTAGTAACTTGTACCAACATCAGAGGTGTCATGATCAACATGTAGTCCCTTTGACCAACATAAGAGGTGTCATGTTGAAAATGTAGTCCCTTGTACCAACATTAAAGATGTCAATTTGAGCATTCATTTTCTTGTACCGACATTAGAGGTATGTAACCTTAAACTATTTTGAAACTTTCTCGTAGGCGTTTGTTCGTAGGAAGCCACGATAGGCATTGCATACGGGTATACAAAAGTGGGTTGACAATAGCTAAACAAAAAATGTTTCTGTTCACATCCAACATCCCTGTTTATGAGTGTCCCGCTCCCGGCAAACATGCAATACAGACTAATCAATATTTTATTGAAAATATCATATGAAACACAGTTTTGGCCAGTATGGTAATAAATGCATATGAAGGAAGATTAGGTGGGATGTCATCCAAAAGCAGACAATTTAGTAAAATCTTATCACACACAGTGCCACATGATCTCGGCCCTCTGAGGAGGACAATGTCAGGTCGACATTGTGTTCATTTCACTAAAAGAAAACCGAAACTGGACGCACACAGTATTTTGATACGTATAACGTTGAATTCGGCCATTCCGTCACATGCTGTGGGCGTGTCCTTGTATGACGCATGTTTTATTGATTGCATTGGGTGCGTTTCGTAGAAATTGTAAGGGATCATTCCTATTTTCACTTTCTGTTTGTCAACATACATCGTTCAAGCCAGCGACTTTAAACACAAAGCATTTGCTGATCGACAAGGAAGGGAGCATTGTTGGTATGTTGGAATACATATGCATTTTCTTTTAGAATCTATAAAAAAAGCCTTGCCTTTAGACTTCAGTTGTGTTATTGTTTGTTGAGGAAAGGACTAAATGAAGTAATGATATTTTCTGTGTTTCAGGAGCTAAGACATGGCAACCATTACCTTTTACCACTACACGAACGAGTCGGGGAAGGACGCTATCCTCAGGGAGAAACTAATACGCCAAAGTGATGGAAGAAGTGATGCCCGGCATGGGACAGGTATGTCACAAATAATAAAAAAATATATATGCCTACACATTTTACCACACAATCTAGTAAAACACAAACATTCTGTAAATCAAGCTAAGGTCGATCTCTGAATAATCGGGTCTGAACCAGATAACCCAGTGATTGACATCATGAACATCTTTTTATGTAATTGGGATTCGGTGACATCCATCACATAAAGCAACTAGTCTGACGACCACATTAGTTGCCTATTACGACAAGCATGGACTGACGGAGATCAAGTTTAACTCGGTCAATCAGTTGGTGTCGTTATACTGGTGATCAGTATGTCATCTGTACAGTTCTGATATCTTAATGTGTTACATCCTAATTATTTTGGAAACATCTTGACATTTTATAACAAGCGGACAAGTATGAAGTCGTACGAGAAAATGGCAGATTCTTATAAACTTTTTATCTTTTTGATTGCAAGTCATGTATATCTAAGAACGACATAAGTCATACGATAACAAAGGTGGTATGTTATTACTATCGTAGTTCCAACATGTACATACGTATGTATGTATGTATGTATGTATGTATGTATGTATGTATGTATGTATGTATGTATGTATGTATGTATGTATGTATGTATGTATGTATGTATGTATGTATGTATGTATGTATGTATGTATGTATGTATGTATGTATGTGATAACCTGTAGAAGGAGTGATCGTATACTCCAAAACGTTGTGTTCCCCTTAATAAAGAAACTGACATCCATGCATTCTCTATTGTATCCGTATAAATTCTACTACTGCCTTTCAAAGACTACAGGATTGTGCAGGTGTCGTAACATTTTTTCCAAACAATGCCTAGAATCCTTGCACCAGTACTTTCGCAAACCTACTTCTGTTATATAAGCTCCCGCGTTTCTGTACTCATTTGCATTTTTTTGCAATAGTTACTCATTCCAGTGTAATTCTTTGTAGGTGTGTACGGAACAAGTCTGTCTCCTTCTGAAGGACGCAATAAAATAGCCTGGAACAACTATGATGGTATTGCCAACCGTCACAAGAGCATGCAGATGAGGGCGTCATGGGCAATCAAGATGGAGCTACCACGGTCCATGGTTCTAGTAGTTGATTCAACGCGAGACATCTTGCTTTACACTGGCGGTGACCTTGTACTTGTACCTGGCAATTACGAGGTCATCGAGGTTGCCTGAGCAAGGAGAAAACCGCGATTTTGATAACGTTATTTAAAGTTCCTAATATTCAAAATTTTGCAAGAAGATTCAAGCCACAGATGTGTGAGAACAGATGACTATGTATGCATGATGTTGAAATCAGGACATGTCGTCACTGCAGACAACATTATCAGTATGTCACTTTCTGTCTTATTTTGTCACTTCACTCAGCAGTAAACATTGATCTATTGTCTGTGTTGCATTATTTATTTGATACACCGTGTCAATGTTTTGTACATATCTAATTGTGCATCTGTATGTTAAACCTGATCGGTTACACTGTTCTGACAACTGGAACTATACTAAGTACACAAACATGAGAATACTTTGTTCCAAAGGGTACAGGGTATCTGATGTTCTGATTTGTATAAATTACTAATTTCCTGTTTGATGTGGTGCATAATCTCCACCTGATATAATGCATATATGAAACCATGTTAAACTTCACCGTGTCTACTTCATGGCTTCGTGGTTTTAAATCAAAGAAGACGGCCTAGATGATCAGTTGTGACGCCTGTCGTGACTAAGGCTTTTGAGCCAATATGACAAGATTGGGTGAAATAGGGTTAAACGTTGTTTTCAAGATTATTGAGCTCATAAATTTGTGTGTACGTTTGTGTACGTGCGTGTCTCTCTCTCTCTCTCTCTCTCTCTCTCTCTCTCTCTCTCTCTCTCTCTCTCTCTCTCTCTCTCTCTCTCTCTCTCTCTCTCTCTCTCTCTCTCTCTCTCTCTCTCTCTCTCTCTCTCTCTCTCTCTCTCTCTGTGTATGTATGTGTACGTGCGATCGTGTGTGTGTATGCTGTTAGTACTAGTCCGAACGTTCTATCCACTAGACCGTGAGGGTGCTCGTCCACAAGGAATAACTTTGTGACTGGACCTGAGAAAGGGAAGGCTATCGATGATGATTTGGAGATATTACGTGCGCTTCCCGACTTGTATATTTCGCGCACGTGAAAACATGTCACAACTTCTATAAATGAAGTTTGAAAATATTCACGTTCAATTGATCATTTGGGAACGTGTTATGAGGGAGACAATTACACCATGTGTATCTCCATGCTGTCTCTTATCCAAAATGTTGGTACTCGGATGATCACACAGAGATTCCAACTTAACGCAAGTACAGCTGGAAGCAAGTGTTTTACATCCTCAAGGCCTGCGGTGTTGTGAGCCGGGGATCACGGTGCTTCAACTAATAACCGCGCTGCACCCATCCATGTCATTGTAGACACTTGTGTGTCTACTCCAATGTTTACACATATCCATATAACAAACGGAAAGCCAATCTTCAAAGATATTGTTTATCTTACTTTGGCATCCTAAACCTAGGAACGCCCACTTCCTGTACTGGGCATCATGCAACATTAGTTGTTTGGTAGATACACTCTCTCTGTTACGTTATTGTCAATGTATATTTTGAGTTGCCATGGTGATTGAAGATGTTTATCAGCATACTGGATTGACAAATCAGAACTGAAATCGAATAACTCCCGAGAATAATGGCACAGAGGTTTCAATGTTTAAACTACACTTTCAGGTGCGTGTATGCCATTCCGTTGTCATGACGTATATGTCAATCCAACTGAATCCATATTCTTTGAAACTGAAAATGGAGAGAGGGAAAACGCAGCATTTAGCAGCCCCCAGACTACTGTTCAGACAAACGCTTAGTCTCGGAAAATATAAAGTTTTGAGGGAAACATATAACTGTGTTATGAGCTCTGAGATACAGAAGTGAGTTAGTGAGTTTGATAATAACAGGTCCTGAACTAGAGAAAGTCTTTATATAAGTGTATCTACATTATTGATGATATTTTTTCAATTTCCAATTTACTTTGAGGTCGGTTAACCAGGACGGCGACATGGCCAGAGCCAGTGTTGCAGCAATCCTCTTAGTCTGTATTCAATTTATGTGCATTAACGGTGTTTACCATACCTGCCAGATAGACATTCTGTTTGTCACCTAGGCGCGAGATGCACTGGCCTCACCATATAATGTCGATAACGATTAACGTTGCAGCTAGTTTTTGTACACATTTGATTCCGTCCTGCGCGGCATGAAAGTGCTGATAAGCTGTGGTTCATGTTATTAATCAGTAATTGGAAACAGTATTTCCGCTGTAATATGCTTGTAGACGTATTCACTCCCATTAAAAGTCGGATTCAGACATATGTCAACGTATGAATCTGTGCAGTGGAACTGTATATAACGTATCTAGCAACATCTACTTCTGTCTTCGTTAGTTACACAGCCAGGTGGCCAGGTGTGACGATGAACTCTGTTAGGCTGATATTCGTCTTTGCGGCTGCCCTCCTAATGTCAACAAGTGTCTCCGGGAATCAAGATGACTTGAAACAGAGTCTGAAGAGACTGAAGACTCGTCTTGATCCGAAAGGACCTACCGATCGTCTTACGGACACAAGTTCCTTATGTGAGTATCACACTTGGACCGATGCAAGTGCATGATCTAGATGATGCCACCCACGTTTGTCTGGACGGACAACTCTCTGAAGTGGAATCCCTCGGTATCCCGGTATAGATCGAGTGGAACTTGCAGTGCAGGAGCTATGGACCCCTACGGTGATTCAGGCGAATAAGTCTTCGGGTGATGGCCCCTTGCAGACATCAATGCCTGTCACATTAACATATGATGGTCGTCTTTTCTGGCAGAATGCGATGACAGTATCTGTCCTTTGCAAAACAGATCTGAGAAAATACCCATTCGACAGTCAGATCTGTCCAGTGTTGTTTTCTTCAGGAGTGGGATACAAGATCACCCTAGAACCAGAAATCACTGTGGGCGGTGACGGCTTGAACCTGCAAACCAATGGGGAATGGGAGGCTGTAAACATTACATCGGCTAAAGCAACTTTTGTGCATGAAGCCACTTACCATCTAGCCACATTCTACACTCATCTGTCCAGGAAGTACTTGTTCCACGTCTTGAACCTGGTTTTCCCAATGTGTCTTCAGTCTGCCCTCAACAGCTTCGTCTTTTTGTTGCCGGATATCTCGGGGGAGAAGATGGGTTTTGTCATGACCGTGTTTGTGTCGAACGCCCTTTTCCTCAGTGTAATCCACAACTCCACATCCTCAACTTCTGATTCTGTTTCCAGCCTCTCCATGCACCTCATCATGGTCCACATCCAAGGTTTTCTCGCCATCGCTGCCACCATCTTTGTCCAGAATGTCCACCACCGCCGCCAGAATGTCCAGGACAACGAAGACCCCCGAGGATGGAGACAGGTGAAGGTCACGCCTCAGGACGAAACTGACCGTGTCCCTTCCGGACAAGGAACTCGAGACGCTGACACTGTTACGACAAGGAAGGTGCCGCTGGACAGGATGTTAGATTGTATTTTCTTTGTATGCTTCACGTGTTTCGGCATTGGCAGTCTTCTGACTCTTTTATGTGCATGAGTGTTTGTCCCTAACTAGAAGAGCAGCAGCAAATGTAGCACACTACATTTTAATCCAGATGGTTGAAGAATTTTCAACAGAAAGAGGTGTACGTGTTTAAATCCATTCCAGGAGCTCTTGTTTGGAGTTGGCAGATGTTGGGATACAATTCAATAGGTCTGGGAAATTCTTCGATTGGGAAATGTGAACATAACTGTCAGATATTATTTCATAGATGTTGAAAGTGCAAGCTTTAACGATTCTGTGTTTGAAACCATGATTATCATACCTGAAGGAAAGATTCCTTTGTGGTAATTCCATCTATCACTAGTCTCCTCAATTATGTTACTACTTCACTTATTACAATACTCTTAAATAATACTGCTAATTTAAGTACAGGTATTCCCAATCGCCTCAAATATGGTAATATCGCAGATATTCCTAATCGCATCAAATATGCTGCTATCTCACTTATTTCAAGACCTCTTAATAATACTGATATCTCAGTTGTTCTTGATCTCCTCTAGTATGCTGGTATCCCACTTATTACTAGGCGCCTGGTTTTTCCGCTATCTTAGTTACTGCTAATCGCCTGAATCATACTAATATCTCGTCTATTCCGAATGCCACTTTCGCACTTGTTACTTGAAGGTATTCCTAATCACATCAAATATGCTACTATCGCACATCTTCCTAGACACCTGATTTTGACCGATAGCTCAATTATACTTAAGTTAAACTGCCATTTCAGTTATTTATAGACTTATGCTGCTGTTCCAACCCCCTTTTATTTGTTTGTTTCATGTTTTATATCCGTTAATTCTATCACTTATGATATTGCTAACGTTGGAGCTTATTGTGTTTAATCGTGTTCACTTTTGTGATATTTTGAAATTAATGTTTATTACATTTTCCTAATGCATTTCGACACGATATGTTGCACAATAATATTAACGTCAGTATCACCATTTTGACATTAACACACAATAAATCCAATCTACGAGTGCTTGGAGTAGTTATTTCTGTCACAATTGCTTTTTTGGAACTTTGATGCCTCTCCTACCACATTCATTGAGTTGATTCTTCAGAGGATTAAACCTGAATAAAACCACATTTCGAATTGGAACCCAAGATATCTTTTAAATAATTTGATCAATGACAACAGTTAAGCTGCTTTTTAAACTTGGCCTTTCTCCAGAAGATTACATTGGGCATTGTGTGAAATGACATGATATGAAATCTGTCTGAGCTTTGGAAACTTTGGACTTTTATTCTTTACCAACATAACTCATACCTACGGAAGCGTAGTAGGGCCACGGTGAAAATTGGAGATAGTAAGACCAAAATGTTTTTTCACCGTTGCCCTACTACGCTTCCGTACATACCTCATTTTTATGCTTCTTAAGAGAAATGCCCAGCTAGTGGATCCTGCTTGTGGCTCGATTTCTGCACCATGGTGGTTGGTCTGCCCTACAGCTGAACTGGGCGGGATCCTGTTGAATAAAAATACTTTATCTCACTGTGTTTAAATTCACAGTAATTAAGGAAATGAAAGCATTTTGTGTACAGACCAAATGTATGGAACTCACGTTTAGGACAAACAAATATTACTGCAAATACATTACTGTGTGTGGTAAACTAACGGTAGCCCTTAATGTGTGTGGTTGAATATATTTGAATATCATATGTACAATGGCTGAATGGTATGTTATAATCCTCGTGATCACATATCTTCAAGGGCTGTCTGATGAGTTCTGAGCAGAAGTCTTTTGATGTGGACATTACATGTTACATCCATAAAACACAGACACAGCTGAGCAAATTGTCAGTAAAGTCAGTAAGCAGGAGTATTGTGACTTTTAGATAATTGACAGACTTAAGGAACATACAGTGATCAGGTGCTTGAAGACAAAGGGCTTACTTAACACTGACACCAATACATAAAGCTATAAGTAAAACTTTGGGGAAGGGTGCCACTTCCAATACCACCCTTAAGAAGTAAGGAGTAAAGTTTAAGCGTAGCAGAGATAGCCTTGAAGCTCTGTCCTGGACGACCTGTGACGAAAGCAACAGCGGAAAGGGTCCCGAGAATCTGGTGTATGGTGATGACCGACCAACGGGTCCATTTCCCAGAAGAGAGGATATTCCATTGCACCTTGACCTCTTGCAATAAAGAAAGTGTCAGTATTGGTTTCCAAAACGTCACACATCTACAACTATGATAGAGAAGGGTCCTTGAAACGTTTTGACCATGCATTCACTTCTCAAGTCAAACGCCAATCACAACAGTGGAGTCATTTGACATCCCCACCACCTGAAGAAGATAGTTCCCATCAGCTGTAAAGGTTGTGGTATCCTGGTTCTGGGATGCCGAGGATGTTACATTCAGAAAGCAGACAATAAGCGCAACATTATATGCTGCCTTTTTGCGGGACTGATGGGATTACACTTATACGAATGATGTTCCTCCAGTACAATCCACAAGAAACTGATCAGAGAGGAGTGTGGCTTTGAGGATTTCTGCCTTCCTTGGTTGAAATAGTTCGCACATCCTTGTCAGAAGTGTACAAGTGTGGAAGGGAATTATGTTACAAAATATCTTATTTTAATGTCTATAGGTCAATCCTTCTATCCGGGGCTCAGAGCTTCGTTAGCTTCATGTGATCAGGGGATCAGGAGGTCATAATCCTGACACTTGGCTTGACAATAATTTCTGTACTTCTTAAAAATAATAGTGTCACAATCCCGTCCATAATCACATGAAACCTGTGCTGAAACATGACTCCAATTAATGAATACAACTAAATCATACGCATGTATTCCTGAAGCACCGCCAAACAGTCATGATTCCAGGTGTTGGCCAAAAGTCAGTGCATCCTGTCCTACCAGAGGGACCAGTTATACACATGCACAGACAAGGCGACTGAATAAATGACACATGTATAAACATGTAAACAAATGGTACAAGATAAATAGGTAATTGCGTCAGACATACTTTTTCTCGACGAGAATACCATAAAACCTTTGGAAGTTTTAATTAATCATCTGTTCAAACAACTTACAACAACAGCCGAAGTGGGTAAATCAGTGAAAAGAATTGGCTATTTGATGGCCACTGATGCAAATTATCATTGAGGTACACACAATAGGGGGTCGTGTTGAACATTATTTTGGTCTGTGTACCTCAATGATAATTGTGCTGAACTATGACATAGCGGGTCGTGTTGAACATTATTTTGGTCTGTGTACCTCAATGATAATTGTGCTGAACTATGACATAGGGGGTCGTGTTGAACATTATTTTGGTCTGTGTACCTCAATGATATAGGGGGTCGTGTTGAACATTATTCTGGTCTGTGTACCTCAATGATAATTGTGCTGAACTATGACATAGGGGGTCGTGTTAAACATTATTTTGGTCTGTGTACCTCAATGATAAATGTGCTGAACTTTGACATAGGGGGTCGTGTTAAACATTATTTTGGTCTGTGTACCTCAATGATAATTGTGCTGAACTATGACATAGGGGGTCGTGTTGAACATTATTCTGGTCTGTGTACCTCAATGAAAATTTGCTGAACTATGATACCTCTGTGAACTGTAGAAATTTAAATATCAGTGCAATGGTATGTTATGGCTTTGCCAGGTTTAGTAGAAACCGAGTCAGAATCTGGCAGTTTGAATCAAGAGAGCTACGTGCTGTTGTAAGACCACACCCCTCTTTTTATCCCTGAACTGGTATACATATTTCGGACAAAGAGCTAAGTTAAATTCAAGGTTGCGGTACTTCTTCTCATAGCAACATGACAATTGTCCTAAAGGTGCCTCCTCATGACGAATGTGAACCTTACTCTCTCCTCTCGGTGTTCACACATTACATTTGTTTGTCACAGATGCAGTAATTAAAGGCTGGGTTCAAACCTATACACAGATAGGGTGTGGTCTCTTTGCCTTGTCAAAGCTGTCCTTAGATGCAAAGCAATGTAGTATTTAAGTACATTCCATGAAATATCACAAAACTGACTCACCGGTTCAGGATGATATAAAGTCATAGTATAAAGAAGTATGCTGTTACGATTCACAGCAAAAATTAGGGACGCAGAGACATTTTGAAAATCTATTTCTCATTTATAAATCCAGATTTGAATTTCCCGCTGTGTCAGTCAGGTGGCCAGAGGAGGTGCGTTTCCATAGAAACAAGCCTTGAAGTGGGGAAATGTTTCATTCAGGGTTTCATATTTCAGGCAGGCTGGGAAAATGCCCCCCTCCCTCACTCCACTCACACCATGCTGTGCAGGGCTTGGGTTGTCCACTTATCTGATGCAAACCTCCAAAACCCCCGTGAGTTCCCAAATAGTCTCCCATTTGCTACCCCTCAGCGGTGAAGATGTTATCAGCCTGTGATTGACAAGGCTGTAACAGCTATGGGTGCCTGGCAAGACTCTGGCGATGTCAAAGGTTAACCTTGGAATTTACTACTAGAATAAACATGTGCCTTATAGTAAATGTCCAACAACCCTTTCACTTCATACTTTGATGACTAAAGAGATTAATTTGATTAGCATATACGAAACATCAAATTTTACTTATATTTTGAATATAAAATCTTCAGCAAAGAGATGTCAGCATCAGATAAGTGGACAACCCAAGCCCCCAACCTGTGTTTACAGGTTATTCATCAAAGGCAAAAGATGTTTACCAGTCGTTGTCAAGTTGGGATGGTAGGTGCTCAATGTGGGTATTTATGTCTGGTTAATGCAGTGACATCGTGTCTATATTGCACTTGCAAGCGGGACCATATAAGTGTAAATAGTATCCACTGGGCACACAAAGGGTCCTGTGTAAACTCAACTGACATCTTTCACACCAAAGTGTGACTAAGGTGGGTTACTTAGAAATACTAACCTGTATATATGGTATACTTTGCTGTACATAACCAACGCATACATACAAAACATATGGAGTCACGTGCATAAGGTATTTGCTCACACAAAAGACTTAGTGAGTGAATAAGTAAATACTCCTTAAAGGTGAGTCAGCAGTATTGCAGGTATTTGCGGCTAAGTTTGTAAGAATATATGACGAAACACCTAATTATATGTATGATTATATCAAAAGGGTGATATTTATCATCCAAAATGTCTACTGGTGGAACTACGGAATCATAAACGACACACTCTACTAAAACTTATTGTGTATGTAGCATATATGTGCGTATAATATACTATCACAAAAAAAAGGCATAGGTGTTTTGTATTTTTTAAAATCTATTAATTACCTATTGTGTTCAAACAATCGTCAAAATATGTAACAAAAGTGTTGATAACATGATTTTACACAATTGCACGAGTGAAAAGTCGATTTTACCTGAAAATGTTGATTTTGATGTGATTTTTTACAAAATTTAAAAAGGCATCGCCACAACGCAACAGAAATCACCTTCCAGTTGAAATTGTGCAGCAAAGAGCATGCACTGTCTGGCTATAAAAATCCAGATTACTTTCGCAAATCGGCATTCGTTTTGAAGGAGTTTCAAGGTCAAATCGCTACGCCACGTCTTGACGCTGCGACGCGGAACATCGCCATTGAAAGAATGTACGCTGGAGATTACCAATTTTCTATTGCCAGACGTCTGAATGTTAGTCTGAGCACGACATCACTGCTTGCAGCTCGTTACAACCAAACAAGTATAACAAATGACCGTCCCGGTACAGGCAGAACTCGAGTCACCACTGCACCCAAGATCGGTACATCCGGGTACTACATTTGCGTGATCGTACTGCCACGTGTGAGAGCACAGCAGCTAGGGTGCCTGGACTTCGGAGGATATCCGGTCAAACTGTACGGAACAGGTTGAGAGAGATTGGACTGAGAGCCAGGAGACCCGACGTCGGGACCATGCAACGTGGTCAACATCGAGATCAGCGTCTCCGTTATCTAAAATTATCCACTTGATTGTATAGACAGTACCTTCTTCTAAACTGATGTAAAAAATTCATATCTTAAAGTCTATTTGTGGACGAATAATACATGTTTGAAATACAGCATTTTCGCAACAGATTTCTGGGTTATGCGTTTCATTTTTGGAATAGTATATATTGTGAAGCGGTTGCAATGGTGTGTATGTCCGCCAACGTGACTTTCTATGGCCTGTATGAACAAACATAGCTCTTATTTTTTTTTAATTGTTCCCATAACTGAATACAAGCATATAAAGTAAAGCAATAAGTGTACATATGCATGATCAAAGTTCATTAAGAAATTATAATCCAATAAAGTTATTCAAGTTTGATTACAGATTAAGTCAGAGATTGAAAAGTGAGGATAAAGGAAACTTTATCAAAATTATTATTCCTTCTGGATATGAATTTTTCAACCTTGTAAGTGTCATTATAGAACAAACTTTATGGATAACAACTTCTTTTATTCGTGAGTGCGACGTTCGAAACAGATTCTTGTACCGTTCGAAACGTCGCACTCACGAATAAAAGAAGTTGTTGTCCACAAAGTTTGTTCTATATTGCACTTCCCAACTTCTAAAATGCCACTCAAAGAAACTTGTAAGTGTCTTTCAAATGTTTTAAGAAATTATTAACTTTTGGAATTATTTTCTTTAAAGTGCAAGTATATATAAATGTCTTTTAGCAGAATAGATTATATGATTTAGCAATGGCTTATTACCCAAAATTCCAAACCAAACCAAAGTCTTTGTTATTTCAAATTGCTGTATGTTTTGGATTATCCATTTTTCAAGTTCTTTCCAGAAGGTATTGGTTACATTACATTCCCAATATACATGACATAAAGTTTCACTATCCACATTACAAAAGCTAAATACTGTATTGTCAACAAATTTCATTTTCGAAAGCTCTTTTTTTTGTATCAATAATTCTTTGCAAAAATTAAAATTTAAAATCTAAAAGTTTTACATCTTTCAAACTGTTTCTGCAAACATTAAAAATCATACGCCAATCAAAATCAATATAATAAAAAAAGTTTCCCATTTTAGGCAAATATGAGGTTTAATATTGTCAGATAAGAGTTTATCATAAAATAATCTTTCAATAATCTTTCAATATTTTTTCAAATCCATAAAATCTTTATGAAGAAAGTTATTATCCAGATCATTGTTATGTATATTTCTGTATTGTTTTATGGTCCTTTTCCATGATTCAGGTATGATATGCAAAACATATCCGAGATTCATATATGTACCTCTAATATCAAATTTGAGCTTCAGATCTTCAAAAGACATAAAACCATCTTCATTACAAAGGTCCTTAGTTGTTAAAATTCCATTTGTAGCCCAATGCCTAATAAAGTGATTTGGGTTTTTGAAATTATCATCATGAAAAAAGGCCGGGCTTACACATGGTTTTGAAAATGAAAGTTGGGCAAGGCCTCAACACTAACTAAATATAAAGCTTTGCAACCTATCGGGCTTACACGAAAAAATTGTCTTGCTACGCGCCTGATGTGAAATTAAAGAATCACGTTATTGACGGATAAGATAACAGTTATGGAAAATATTGCAAGGGTTGATTTTCAAGAAATAATCATTTTGCTAGCAATAAACATCATCACTGAGATTTGATCACGTGTTTCAGCCCGGATATGGCTGCCTTGTATTATATTCAGCAGTCAATAGCAGTTTCAATACTGCATTGTTGAGTTCGTGTTGGGAAATATGGCAGACAGTGGTGATTCTTAGTCGGATAGTTATCGCCGCATTGATGTATTTTCACTTTACAAGTATTAGCACATATCGAGCAGGCTTCGTCAATTAATCCTCGCGATATTTCGTGATTCTGTTTCAAGTGTTGAAACTCAATGTCAGCACGTTGATGACACGTCAGGTCGTGCGTCAAAGGATGGAAATCATGACTGGCCTGAGACTGTGGGGTAGCCTAGTGGTTAAAGCGTAGAGTCGTCACGCCGTAAGGCGCGGGGTTGATTCCCCACATGGGTACAATGTGTGAAGTCCATTTTCTTGTGTCCCCGTCTTGATATCGCTGGAATATTGTTAAAAGCGGCGTAAGGCCATACTGACTCATCATGACTGGTCTGTGATATCGAATCCTTATTTGGACTTTATATTACCATGAACCTAAACTCGATAACACTCATTAGATGGCTAATAGTCCTTAATAGGCTGATCCTAGAGTGGATGTGCTTGTGATGCATTATAGCGCTGTCACTGATTTCGTATCCTTCACAAGAGTTGTTTGTGCGTGTGTGTGTGTGTGTTAATGATGGACAAGGCAGTCTGTGAATTTATTCTTGTTGATGTATCTATAATACAGAATTTAATTCCTCAGGACTGTGTGTGTGTGCGTGCGTGCGTATATGTGTGTTCTCCGACTGCAAGTGTGCCATTAAACTACTACCACACCCTGAAGACTCTGTGTGTGCAATTTGGTGTGCAACATTCAAGTCTATACATCATATACCATACATCTACATCGCGGGAGAGGACATTCTCTTTCCACATGACACAACTGACTGGTAGACGATGTCGGTCTTTTAATATTGACAAACAGCTGACTGTAAGACCTGGCTCTCGTAGGCGGCCCTCCGCTGTCGGGGATGATGTCGCAAGTGAGCCTGGTTCATGTGTGTACATGTTAAATGACGCCCCACTCAACAACATTCCTCTTGTGCAGTGACTGAGACAAACAGAGCAGGAAAACGATACCAGACTCTCTATAGGCTGGCTGAAGGGGAAGATCGCGCTCGTGGATGGTTTGGGTGGTTTAAATAGATTAGTGTGTGACCTGTCTTTAGCAACGTCATGTGTAGCCAACCGAATGATGTTACAGTCGTGATACCTGTGTCGCATACGGGTATACAAAAGTGTGCTGATGAGAACCTGAACAATAACTAAACAATCACTGTTTCTCTTCACATCCAAAATCCCTGTATATGAGTGTCCCGCTCCCGGCAAACATGCAATACAGACTAACTCTTATTTTATTGAAAATATCATATGAAGCACAATTATAGTCAGTATGGTAATTTATATATTTGAAGGAAGATTAAGTGAGATGTCATCCAAAAGCAGACAATTTAGTAAAACCGTGTCACACACAGTTCCACATGATTTCAGCCCTCTGAGGAGGACAGCTGTACCGACAATGTCGGGTTTACATTGTATTCATTCCACGAAAGGAAAAATGAAAATGGATGCACACAATATTATGATACATATAAATCGTTGAATTCGTACTTGTATGACGCATGTTTTATGGATTGCATTGGGCACGTTTCGAAGAAATTGTAAGGGATCATTCTTATTTTCACTTTCTGTTTGTCACTATAAATCGTTCAAGCCAGCGAATTTAACACAAAGCATTTGCCGATCGACAAGGAAGGGAACGTTCTTGGTGTGTTGAAATACATATGCATTCTCTTTTGGAACATATAAGGCATGCCTTAAGAATACATGTTGTTGAGGAAAGGACTAAACGAAGGAATGATACTTTCTGTGTTTCAGAAGCTAAAACATAGAGGCAATGATTTCCTTTTACCACTACACGGACGGGCCGGGGAAAGACGCTATCGTCCGATAGAACCGAATACGCCAAAGTAATGGAGTTAAGGATGCCCGGTATGGGACAGTTGGGTCACAAATAAAAAAAATATATGCCTACATATTTTACCACACAATGCAGTAAACAAACATACTTTCTGTAAATCAAGCTAAACATGTTGTTTGTATGTTAGTTAAGGTCGCAATCAGCTACATGACGGCGATCTCTGAATGATCGGATCTGAACCAGATAACCCAGTGATTGACATCATGAACATCGATTTATGTAATTGGGATACGATGACATCCATCAAATAAGTCAACGAGCCTGACGACCCGATCTCATTAGTCGCCTGTTACGACAAGCTTCGGCTAATGAAGACCAATTTTAACCCGGTCAGTCAGTTGGTGTCGTTATACTGGTGATCAGCATGCCATCTGTACAGTTCTGATATCTTAATGTGTTACGTCTTGATACATGATGAGCAGTTGCACTGTATAGAAAACGTTTCATGTCATGTCAAACATTATTTTGGAAACATTTTAACATTTAATAACAGTCGGACAAGTATGAAGTTGTAGGAGAACATGGCGGATTCTTATAAACCTTTGAGCTTTTTGATTGCAAGTCATGTACATCTAAGAACGACATAGGTCATAAGATAACAAAGGTGGTATGTTATTACTCTTGTAGTTTTTACGTTATAAGTTGTTCACTGGTCACGAGGGGGGCATGGGTTGATGTACCCTTGATGTTTGTTTATATTCCCTGAGCCCGAAGGGTGTGGTGAACATAAAGAAACATTGAGGGTACATCAACCCATGGGCCCCGAGGGACCAGTGAACAACGTATTTATCTTACCGAACACCTTAATGTTAATTTTGAATTGTTTGAAGCACGGGTACAAATATTTTTGTAGCCATCGCTAGATTTTGCAGACAAAAAAACAGATTAGAGTTATCTCCCTTCCATCGATTTGCATTCGCAAAACATCGGTAATTTCCGTACATCATACGTGATTCAACGTAATTCGAGATAAAGAATTACTCCCACGAAGTACCAAATGAATTGCCATTGACAGCGGGGTACATTGAAACTAATAGAAGAGCGCTCAGCCAATCAGAAAACGACATTTATGTGTGAGGTAAGATAAGTACATACATATACTCTCTCCATCTTGGCATTCAGTAACCTGTTGAAGGAGTGAGCGGATACTCCAATACGTTGTGTTCCCCATGATAAAGAAGTTGACATCCATGCATTCCCTCTCGTATGCGTATAAATTCTACAAAACTCATGTCAAAGTCTATTATATAATCTCCCACACTTCGGTACACATTTGCAGTGTTGTTTAAGAAATACAGTTCGCTCTACCACCATGTATAGTGTAATAAAGCACACTTTCCCCGTGAACTACTATAGTTAAAGCACGAGGACGCCGAAAGTGTGCTTTATTACACTATACATGGTGGTAGAGCGAACTGTATTTCTTTTCTAAGATGCCAAATTTAATACTTTCTAAGAATAATTACGATTAATTTAAGGCAGAAAACAAACGACAGTGTCGGTGACCTAAATTAAGAATCCTCGCACAGGGCTAACTGGCGCGCTGTTCTATTGATGTGTCTGCCCCCCTACGTTAAGACGAACGTTACCAGAAGAAAACAGATGATAACAGTTTAATGACGGTTTACGTTCGGATTAAATATCTTCTCTGAATTATTTTAATTACATCTGTCATTAACGTAAACCATATGGGGCAATATGAACGTCGCATTTCTACTACCAACGTAAGTTTAGATCAGTACATCCAGATGAAGCTGAATAGTCAAGCGACATTCCACGATTGCATTGTGGGAATGTAAACATTGCAAACGTTACCGTGTCGCTGAAAACTTGTGAGTCGAATTGACACATTTTAACCGTCGTAAAACATAAACGTAATGTTTCCACCAGTGATGTTAGCTGCGTGAAGCAACTGCAAACCTAGAAACGGGATGCAACAGAGTAGTTTACTGTAGGAGGCCGTACGAGGCGATGACAACTGGCATATATCGTGACGTCGCTTACATTGTGATGTAATGTAAAATGGTTCGATTACGAGGTGGCACACTAGAATGGCGCAGTGACGGGATAACGTCATTCAATTGTTACGTCATCAAAAAAACTATACCTTTATTGAACATAGACATTTTTTCTGGGTTACATCTTCTTTTTATTCTCGAGTACAACGTTTCAGGGCTTGTTCTGGCCCTGAAACGTTGTACTCGAGAATAAAAAGAAAATGTAACCCAGAAAAATCTCTATGTTCATCAAATATCATCTTCTAAAATGCCAATCAAGCACCAATACCTTTATTGTCTAATAATGTATTTTCGATTGTTCTAACCGTTAGGCATCTTAGAAAATGTTTTACTCATTTCAGTGCTATTCTTTGTAGGTGTATACGGAACAACTGGGATAGTATCCTCACGCCTGGCACGCTGATGAAGGCATCGTGGGCAATCAGGGTGGACCTACTTAAGACCATGGTTACAGTAGTTCCGACAAATCGAGATATCTTGATTTACACTGCCGGTGATCTTCCACTTGGCGTTTACCAGGTCATCAAAGTTGAACAAGGAGCGAAGGAGAAAACCAGAATATTATTTACATAATTTAAAGTTTCATGTGTTAAAAATTTCATAAGAAGATTCCAAGCCACTGATGGCTGAGAACAGATGGCTATGTATTATGCTGGAATCAGGACATGTCGTCAATGATGAGAACACAACAGTCACCAGTGTGTCCCTTTCTGTCTTATTTTGTTGCTTCGATCTATTGTTGTTGTCTGTGTTGTATTATATATTTGATACACCGTGTCAATGTTTTGTGTATATTTAATGGTGCATCTGGATCGTAAACAATAGGAAACTGAAACAGTAGCAAAACAGATGTAATTATTGATCCAGTTACACAGTTTAACCGGAACTGGAACTATGCAAATTATCAAAACATGAGAATATCTAACTGAAAAACGGTATAGGGTATTTCATGTTAAAGTATTTGTATAAGTAACTGCTTTCATGTTTGATGTTCGGCATAATCTATACACCTGATATTTAGCATTTATGAAACATTGTTAAACGACATCGTGGTTACTGCCATTTAATGGTTTTAAATCATAGAAGGCAACCCCGATTTTTCCTCTACGTTGTGGAGCCTGTCGTGAACATCTGGCTGAAGGTTTTGAACCAAGATGACGAGGTGGGGGAAATAGGGTTAAGCTTTGTTCTCAAGATTATTGAGCTCATATAGGAGTGGTTACGTGCGTGCACTCACTGAGTTTGGTTTTACGCCGCTTTTAGCAATATTCCAGCAATATCACGGCGGGAGACACCAGAAATGGGCTTCACACATTCTGCCCATGTGGGGATTCGAACCCGGGTCTTCGGCGTGACGAGCCATTAGGCTACCCCACCGCCCACGTGCATGTTCGTTTGCATGTGTGTACGTACTTGCAATTGTCTTTGTATGTGTGTGTGCATGCATGTGTGTGTGTGTGGGGGGGGGGGGGATGAGCGCGTGTGTGTATGTGTGCGTTCGTGCGTGTGTATGCTGTTAACACTGACCCGGACTGATATATCCGTAGATGACTCATCTAATCCTACTGAGATACCATGCCACAGTTTACCCTGTCGTTACTTATTTGGGGCACTCAACACGGTATACATGACCATACAGACTTGTTATCCTCTTATTTGAAACTACATACTAGGATAAGAACAAGTTGTATCAATCTATTCTGGAGCTGCTCAAAGGCGCCAGTTAGTTTGACGTTGCCTCAACGGCACACCGGGATCGAACCATTGAAGTGCCTTTTTAAGCTTAGTTTGACGTTGCCAATCGAGCAAACGTTCAATCCACTAGACCATGAGGTGCTCGTCCACAAGGAATATTTTGGTGACTGGACCTGGGAAAGAGAAGGCTATCAATGATGAGTTGGAGATCTTATGTGCGCTTCCCGACATGATGTGTATTTCGCGCACGTGAGAAAGCTATCGATGATTTGGAGATATTACGTGCACTTCCCAACTTGATGACTTGTGTATTTCGCGCACGTGAAAGCATGATACAACCTTTATCAATGAAGTATGAACATATTCACGTTAAATTGATAATCGGATGATCACACGAAGTGTTTGACATCCTAAAGGCCTGTGATGTTGTAAGTATCACGGTACTTCAACTAACAACCGCTCTACACGCACCTATGTCTTTGTACTCACTTGTGTGTCAACCCGAATATTTACACATATTCGCATAGCAAACCGAAGGCCAATCTCCAAAGATATTGTTTATCTTACTTTGGCATCCTAAACCAGGATCGACCACTTCCTGTACTGGACATCATGTAACATTAGTTGTTTGATAGATACACTCTCTCTGTTACGTTATTGTCGATGTGCATTTTTGAGTTGTCATGGTCATTGAAGATGTTTATCAGCGTACTGCATTAACAAATCAGAACTGAAATCGAATAACTGCAGAGAATAATGGCACAGAGGTTTGCATGTTTATATTACAATGTCAGGTACGTGTATGCCATTCCGTTGTCATGACAATTTAGCTTGCATTGATAAACAACAAGTAAATTGAATTTGTACTGTTGAACAATGACTCTTTTGATGTACTGAACAAATGTGATGTTAATACATATCAAGGGTGTTTTCCAGTATATTGCGTGCAGGAGCAGCGATGTAAGTGGATATATTTTTGAGCACCTCCCACAAACACTATACATGGTCCACGTATCCCCACTAGTGACAATATCTTGTCCTCCAGCTGATACGAGTATTGCCCTTCGTGAGAGCTGTCAGTAGCAAGTTTAAGTTGGGTAATGGTTGATCCTCCTTTCCAAACACTTCGCCGATAATTATCTTCCACAATCGGCATGTAAACTGATATGACACAGTCAGTCTTAATTGCTCGACCGAAGGGTACATGCCGTGGATTGTATGTAAAGTAAAATGAACTCAACAGTGTAATACCATGTCTTATTTTGGAACGGGTGTTCAGTAGTGGAATTTCCTCAAGTCATGTGATCTAGCTGCTGATCACGTGGTACAGGTCAAGCTTTGGGACAAAATGGCGGCTGTCAACCGTGCCCTTGAGTGAGCCTCGTCAAGTTCAAAGTGCAATATCATCAATATGGGGTAAAACGATTGCGCTTATGGCACTTGTAATAGTGACTCACGTTTCTACCATAAACCACATATGGCAGATGTGTTTTTTTTATTAAATTCCAAAGCCCACATCAAAGCCCGAGATGTGTGACCGTTGGATCAGAGCGTGTTCCCGCGGTGGGGATTTCGGCCGTCACAGGATCACCCAAGATACTTACGTATGTTCCAAACACTTTGTTGGTGGACATGGTCCTACAGGCGAAAATCCTGGCCCTATACCAACTACCGCTAGAGGTGTGGAACTGAGAATCTTCAACACGAAGAAGTCAAGACCACCACTTAAGGCCGTGTGAGCTTGTCGCCAGAGAAGAAAAGAAGTCGTTCACAACTCCAGGTATGCATAGTTCCGATGCTGAATCAATTAACCAATCAATGGGAATGAAATGAATTAAAGTGAAAGAACACATAAACAAATAAATAAATTAACAAATAAATAACTAAATTTTAAATGATTTATAATAATTTATGATGTTCATAAAATATTAATTAATGATTTTTTTTTTGCAGGTACTCAATGCGGACATTGATAAGGAAAATGAAATAACTAAGGGTTCTGAAGAGCAAGATACGAATGTTGATAATGAAGGTATATCCATTGATTATATTACAGACAAAGCTTTTAAATGAAATGTTTAGTTAATGAAATCCGGTTGGGTTTTTAGCACTGTTTATTGTCTGAACAAGTTTGCAATTATGAAATTATAAGATGTTGTCTAGTGTTTGTTTTTGGACCATTTATCATATTCCCAGTTTTGTTTTTAACAAACATGTTTTATTTTGCAGATGTAAGAAAACAGGTTTCCTATTCTGATGCAGCTACTCAGACTGACATCTTGCATGATGATCTGGCCGGCTACAGTGATGATCAGCTCAAACAACCTAAACTTCTGTAGAGAAAACTATTCATGGGTGATATTCTCAGAAGTGACAGATCATGCAAATTCTACACAGGTAAATAATATATGTTTCAAATCTATATTAAAAACATGAATTTTATCTTTTATTTAGTGATAATATATTTTGCATGATATAGACCTTAATGTGTGTTTTAAAATAGTAATTTGATCAATGTTAAAAACTATTTCAGGTATTACATCCATCCAGCTTCTGTTGTTCCTGCACAGATTCCTACAGTCCAAAGCTGAGAGGTTAACACTGTGGAAAGGGGAAGAAACAACAGTATGTTTTGTTTATTGCTTTAATATTGCTTTTATTAATAACCACCTACATACTATCTATTGAAACATATACACTGAATGTTACTTAGTCACTGATCAATATGCCATTTGTTAACCCTTTCACAGGCAATGCTGTAAAGAGCATCGTTTTTCTTAATGGTCACTTGCAAATTATCATTGACTTCCTAGTACCAGCCACTGTGAAATACATTAATTAATGAACAGATCCACTTGACCATGTTAACCGATACATATTTACTTTTCAGGAGAATGCCAAAAATAAAGATGACCATCACCCCAGGGGACTTTCCACCTTCACAGCTTCCTTCCTAACACCTGTGCGCCTTTGACGTGGCCTGGATGTCGACCATTTGAGTGATCTGTTTGGCATATCATCATCGACAGTTAGCCGTTACTTCCGGACATACACTGAGTTTATATCAAGGGAGCTCAGTTTTGTTGTTAAGTGACTAATCAGACTGCAGGTTCAACTTCACCTCCCAAAGGCATTTAGATATTTCAAAAAGAATATTGCCATTATAGATTGTACATAATGTTTTGTACAGAAACCCTCATTGCCATCTGGTCAGAGAGTGACCTGGTCACAGTACAAACATCACAATACCTTCTAATAATGTCTGGTTGCTATTTCCCCAACAGGTGCATTTACTTACATCTCTCCACTGTGGTCTGGTTCAGTGTCAGATAGGCGCATTGTTAACGAATCAGGTTTCCTTGATAACTTAAACTATGGTGATGACATAATGGCTGACAGGGGTTTTTGGTTACGGATCTCTTAGCATTAAGTGGATGTACAATAAACATACCGCCTTCGCGCATGGTAAGCAGTTAAGCAAGGCAGCTGTTCAGAAAACGAGGAGAATAGCCCATGCTCGAATACATGTTGAAGGGGCAATTGGTCGCCTCAAGAACTTTAAATTTTTACAAGGTATTTTTCTACTGGAATGCAAGAAGCTTATTAATCAAAGTGAACAAGTTTGTGCTCAGTTATGCAATTTTGACAAACCACTTGTAAAGTAACTGTTGTTATAAGAATATTGCCATATTTATGACTTACATGATTCTGTTGTCATGAACATATTGAAATGTTTTGAGCTTTTTTTGAAGAGTTGTCTCCCATGTATTTACCATATATTTGGGATTACACTCTCTTAGTAAAGTACAGATTCTTGTACTTTGGTTGGGTTGAGTCCCATCTGGGATTCGAACCCACACTCTCAGAGTAGGCACCTAATCGTCAGCACACAAAGTCAGACGCCTATCCCTCTCAGCCACCATGACTTCCATGTATTGTTGAACATGACCTACTGTTATAAGTGTCAACTGATCTCAATGAAGTTTTATTAAAGTTTTTAAAAATAAAAAGATAACAAAGCCTTAATAAATTTCGTAATTGTATTTCATGTGAAATATTTGCTTCTCCTGAATGAAATATTATTTAACATGTCTCTAACCAACATGTCTAATAATTTATTATCAATAACACTAACATAGAATGTAATGATGCATTGATGATTAAGATGCAAGTGTGCTCGAACTAAGAAGAAAAGTGATCAGTGAATTCACACATGCTTAAATAATTCTGGAATAACATAATTCATATAGAAATAATTCAAGTTTTTCAAGTCCTCATTGAACTGAACAGGTATCACCAAAATTCCAGATCTTGTATAAAGTATAAGACCACACACAATGCTGTGATTGTAGGACATGCATTTCAATACCCTTGAAATCTCGTATGACCAGGGTTAGATTTGTCATATATTTCGTACATGCGTAAATGGTTGGAAATTGGTAAATATAGTGTTACATGATTAGCACTACTTTAACATGTATTTCAATGGTTCTGTAATGTAACTGTCACATAGGGTTCGTTAGCGCGTCCGAGCACGCCATAATGTACTGAGATAATTAGAAACACATGGTGATGTGATACCCATGACTGAACACCACTAATAACGTGCGTGTCTTTCTTGACATACACATGGTGTCTGTTTAAAAGGTTCAAATATCGGGTCTATGGGCCAGAGCGATGTGTGTGTGTGTGTGTGTGTGCGCGCGTGCGCGTGCGTGTGTGTGCGTGCGTGCGTGCGAGTGTGTGTGTGTGTGTGTGTGTGTGTGTGTGTGTGTGTGTGTGTGTGTGTGTGTGTGTGTGTGTGTGCGAGTGTGTGCGTGCGAGGGAGAGGGTGTGGCATGGGAAAAGGCCTAGGGTGGGGTGTTGGCGGTGGGTCGGTGTTGGGGTACTGATAAGTCTTTCTGACCAGTAGGTAATATCGTTTATACTTTTTCTAATGGAAATTACATAACAGTTTATATAACTGACCTTAGGTACACTTCTTATATATGCTATACAAGGAGACACTGCTAATTACAATAAAACACAGACAGATGTGTTCACGCAGACATGAACCGGTAGTTCCCTAATTTTAGTGCTCACTTGTGTGAGTTATCCGACTGATCATAACTGAACAAATTTCCTGATCTATACTTTCAAAAAGATGATTACAATGTATTAATGATTCCCGGTGTAAATTACTGTTGTAAATGTGTGAACATGCACATACTTGGTATGACCTCTTTTTGATTCGGAATACAGGTATTACGGACGCTTTCTCAAATTTCAGTTACCCGACGGAATATACTGTAGACATATTTTGTTTCCATCTCTTGGGTAGACTAGAGAAAATTGCAGTGATTGCAATTAGCTCATAATTTTCATAATAAACCTATTTTGTTTCCATCTCTTGGGTAGACTATAGAAAATTGTAGTGATTGCAACTAGCTCATAACTAAGCAGTTTCGATAATTATTGAAATCTTACAACCTGCCAGCATTTATGTTGCTCATGCGTTTTCTTCTTTGCTTTTGCTTTTTGCTGTCTAATTTGTTATACATTATGTAATTATGTTAATCATTTTGGTATCTCAATATCATGAAATATAATGTGTACTTATTATTCTATCAAAGTACCGAAACGTATTATCTGTATGCTTTACTGTTATTGGGTGAAACTGTTAAAAGTACCTTCGTACAGAATTTCCAGGAAATAGAAACTGAAAATTACTAGATAAATGGAAAACTAAATTGGATAAAGATCGCAAACAATCATTATTTATATTCCTCTTTTTAAATTATCAGTGTGCAGATCATGTCACTAACATAAAAACTGAAGGATATATGGGGACAAAACTGGGTTCAATCTTGAATGTATAATACATGTACCAATGTATAATCTTTAACAGTATCAAGGAATGATGCATGGGGTACGCTCGTGGTTAAAGCGTTCGCCTGTCAGGTCAAAAACCGGTGTTTGATTCCCGACATAAGCACATTAAGTCTGAAACTATATTATTTTGATATAAGGCAAAGATCTTAATTTCAATTGAAAAAAAGAGACGAAGTAATTTGGAAGATTCACAGACTAACAACATCTATATTGGGGCTACCTGTGCAGGAAGCATCTTCAATTATAAAATCACATTCCACAAACATCAGATAAAGGTTTAAATGACAAGCATATTTATTGGCATCTTGCCAAGCTCTGTCCTCTCTGAATGCAGTATAACCAGAGTGCTGTGGTCACTACCTCAGGTGGCCAAATTCAGCAATCCCATTACTTTACAGTATTTTCTTACAGACATATATATGGAAAATTAACTTTTACGGGTATGGAAAGAGTGGGGGGAAACACGTGCAAAGTATTAGTCAGCTGAGATTATCCTTCAAAAAGATCATATGTACAACAATCACTTATCATTATGTGCAACCAAAGCATTGCAAAAAGGCCATAGTTCCAGACAGCATAACATCACATTTGGCCGGGGTTCCAAATAATTTGACACCGAAAGCCTGTCAGTTAACGCAAAGGAAATAACCCTTGTGTTTTAAAATGATGCTTTAATCATAGTCACAATGAAGTGTAGGTTGCCATAGTCCCTGAACCACATTATTTTCCTTACTGCTTAGTCTGTCTCACAGTCCCTGAACCACATTATTTCCCTTACTGCCAAGCCCTCTCTGCAATGTTAAATGAAACAAGTCGAGATCTCCTCAGGTCCAGGCTCTGTTAACATCTGCAAGAAACCTAACTCTCTTTGGGTGTCGGGTTACAAAGTAAACATATCTAACTGTCATGGCTGGCCGGACTGAATCTCGTGTCTCCCTGGGGATCCTTTTCATTTTAAATAAGTTTGTTTGTCACTATCAAAATTATATATATTCAGACACTAAGCGTTGGTCTATGTATTTTCCAATATGATGGAAATACTAATACAATGACATGTATTTACCAAATAAAATTCTAAAGGAGCCATTCTTCAAGCAGTGACAACGCCATACATAGCTAGACTTGCTTAGATGATAGACTTCATATAAGGCATCATAGATATTTCACAAACCCTTAGCCTCATTAGCTTATTGCCTCACCACTTGCGAATTAAGCGTTGGCAGATGTAAATGTTACTGGAGATGTTGGTCCCGCCAGCTGTGGGTGTTTGGTATGGCACTCCATAACCCGAACCCTGCAGTGATTTTTGCTAGAGACGGAAGAGGAAAAATATCGTTCTGTGACTGTGATACAGACTGGGACAAGATATGGAAAACCAAAATTTGAACAACAAACCATTGTTTGGGTGTTTTAATTGCAAATATGATTCAAATAGCTTAACCTAGATTTCGATATCCTCCGAATGTACATTTGGTGGAAAATAAACATTCATCCCGAGACAAGGACGAATGTTTATATATAATTAAAAAATAGTAACAGCACTAGTATCCATTTTGTCTTTTGTCTTCTACCCGTCAGAACTAGATTAACAACTAGTCTCTGATATGAACATATTTTACAGCAAAAGGTCATAGTATAAAACAATATATAATATAATGAAAAAGAGCCCTGAGACTTTCTCCTGAAGCTGTGGAAATCTAGCCTTGCCACATTTTGTAGACTTGCGTGGGCTTGGTTATATTTGCTTCAGGGTCTGTATGACAGACGACGTCCCAACA
The DNA here is from genome assembly GCF_003918875.1 of Haliotis rubra. NCBI lineage: Eukaryota > Metazoa > Mollusca > Gastropoda > Lepetellida > Haliotidae > Haliotis > Haliotis rubra. Next base: position 28,701 of record NW_025766105.1, on the reverse strand, counting down.
TACGCTCAGTCACATGCGTCTCCAGGTCACGGAGAATCAGTGCTCAGAGGCCCGTATTGCAATTTCGTGCGTTTGCCAGGCGCGTAGCAAGCCATATTTTTCGTGTAAGCCCTATGGGCTGCAAAGATTTATATTATAGGTGGTATTGAGGGCTTGCCCAACTTTCATTTTTTATGAGACTTGAAGATTTATCGTTTGACGTTTGATGATTTCAATGGCTTCAAAATATTGTCGAAATTGAAATGTGATTTCCTCATATACAAATATGTTTGGACATAGTTTACACATGTCTGCTGCATTGATACAATACCATACATCGAGTATTTGGTGTTTTTACTAAAATAAATGATAAACAAATGAAAAATAAACAACTCCATTTCAGTGACGATTCACATATAATCATGATTGTAACAAAACATCCTCATACATGTCGATGGAAAAACAATCATCACCGAAAGTTATGATGTGAAGAATAACCTGTTTACTGTACATGTAATGCTTTAATCAAAGAATACTGTAGTCAGTATGATTCAAAGAGTTATTTCCACTTTTTAAATGGAAAGTGTTTGTAGGTATTTTTGGCAAGAATTAGAAGACAAATTATTTTTTAGCAAAGATCATGTGTAAGCTCGAGCTGTTTTTTATAATGGTAGCTACGCCCCTGTTTGCATGTGTTGTTGACGCGCAATGGACGCCTTGTATCATAACTATTTGATTATGATTCACAAACACATGCCCATGATATGGTAGGAATCGTGCCAAGGATTAGCAGATATTTATCATGAAAACAGGTTTTTATGTAGGTGGCTTGAAACTCGCTTTTACAAAGGCCTATCACAATAGGCCAAAGGTTCGATCACAATACATTTCGTTTTACAGCTTCTCTTTTCTTAACATGCTCACGTCAAAACTGATTTAAATTCTAATCGCAGATTAAAGAATAACACAATAAATAGTATGCCAAATTATCGTTACCATGACAACCCTGTGAGAGTAATGCAGATGATACTGTCGGCCGTAAATTTTGATAAGCTGCTTCATCGCTATCAATAAACACTGGGTATCTATACAATTATATGTGTGACAAAGGCCATATGATAGATTGTATGGTCTCTGGTGTGATGGAGGAGAACTTGCGTCGCTAGTTTTCTCGATAATCTGAACACATGTATGTAGCGTGAAACCGGCAGATACCTTTAGAAAAAAGTGTTTGCCCTACCTGTAACAACCATGTCCCGTGTCTATTAAAGGGATGTAATGTGGGGATGAATGACATGTACTTTTATCTTGGCCCGTTTATGATGATACATACTGCGATCTTTCACAATTATCCCTCTGGCTATCAGATTGAGGGTACGTTTTAAACATAACCGGTATTTCTATTATTGTATTTATAAAGTCCTTCGAACGTTCTCCATATACGTCCGTCAGATACATCGCGCACTACCCTTTTCTCTTTTGGTCTTCTCCAACGACTTTTACAAGTTCAAAGAATCGTGGTCAAAGTAGAAAAGTCTTAAGACTATTCCCTACAATTCTGTAAATTACACATTGTACCCTACATGGGTAGAGCTTCCGTTCGGGGGAATATCAGAGTGAGTGAGTGAGTCGAACCCGGGTCTTCGGCGTGACGAGGGAACGCTTTAACCACTAGGCTACCCCGCCGCCCCGGGAATATCAGAAGGACAACGATACAGTTATTTCCAATGTTGTAGAAAGCACTCCACTTACTTAGGAAAACACTGAGATATTGTGTTCATGTCGGAATGATATTTTCAGCCCCTGTCAGATCTGAACTTGAACATGCGAGGTCTGCGTCTGTATCAGACTAAAGGCCTACAAGATGTTTAGCAACACTGGGGCGTAATAGCCATAGATCTTCTCCAAACAGGGGAATATATATCTTGTGAGAATGACTTCTCCGACAGGGAAATTTACAACAATGCGACATCACAATTACTTACGTGATATTTACTCGTAATCTGAGTTATGGATCGTCAATTTAAACAGGACAATATAGACGAATTTCACAAAAGGCACGAAGATCCAACATGCCTATGATATACTCAGAGAACGCACCCGCCTGTGCTATCCGGTCATAATCGCTACACGATAAAAGCAATTTTTCATTTCATGTCTCACAGAATATATAATTTGATATGGCATTGTTTGTTATCGTATACTTTTGCGTTAGTGAAACAAATGTGGACAACTTTAAGTTTATGTATAGCGTTATTTCAGCAAAGGCTGAGCGAATGGAGAAATAACATTGTTCAGGCACTGTGAGACTATTAAGGAAGGTCACGTGCAGTGCAATAATATTCCAATTATGTACTGCCACAAAATATTTTACAGTAGTGATGCGCGAGCTGAACAGACTTAAGAAATTACGAGTTGGTTCGTGTAACATATTTGGCTGTGCTCCAAGAGCGACAAAGTGCTATTCTATTGGGACAGCTAGGGACACTTGCGAGGACAAAGGGGCAACGCATCGCCCTTTGTTCACCACTGAACCTTTTAATCCCTCGAAACATGCACCTCACAAGATTTGCCAACACCACAGACAAGGCGTAACTGATACTGGTAGCAAGAGCGAGTGCAGCTTGATAAGGCGTGTGAACTTGCGTAATACTGCTTTCTTTGTCAGGCTCTTTTGGTGATAAGAATATTGAGGTCATGTGAACGTTGATTTCAAACGTACTAAAATGTGTGAAAATGAAATTACATGAACCAAGTAATTCACATGATGGAAACATATGATCATCTTGCTTGAGTACAGGTAAGATGAAGGTGTATAAACCGTTCATATACATACCCCTGAAATCCGGTATGATACATAAATATCTAAGGTGTGTAAATATTTGCAAATTTGAAAATTTACATGTGTTTCCCCACCTAAGTAAATTCACATGTTTCCAACCCGAGGAAACTTAGAACGAGATCGGAAATTTCAGCACCCATTGAAATTCAAAGGAATACATTGGAAATACTGTATGATCATGTATTTACTGGGGTATCTGTTTTGCAATTCATGTTTGGAAATCCCTGACAATCCGGTCAGGGCATACATGAACGAGGTGCATGTGCATACGAAAATGTACGATGAGCATATGTTTCAAAGGTATAGATTCATATGAAATATATGCCCGAAGTTAGGAAATATCTGAAAACATACGTAAATCAGGTCATGGCATGTATTTCCTACTGTATTTACGTTTATTTCAATGGTTTACTATCCGGCTTTTGGTCCTGTGTGAACTGGGCAGGATCGTGTTGAATAAAAATTACTTTATCTCACTGTGCTTAAATTCACAGTGATTAAGGAAATGAGTGCCCATTGTGTACAGAGCAATTGTATGGAATTCACATTTAGGACAACATATATTACTGCAAATACATTACTGTGTGTGGTAAACTAACAGTAGCCCTTAATGTGTGTGGTTGAATATATTTGACGCTCATATGTACAATGGCTGTATGCTATTTTGTAAGCCTCGTGATCACATATCTTCAAGGGCTGTCTGATGAGTTCTGAGCAGAAGTCGTTTCATGTGGACATTACATGGTACATCCATAAAAAAACCGACATAGCTTAGCAAATTGTTTGGTTGTGACAAATAAGTAAAATAAGCAGGAGTGTGTTACTTTTAGGTAACCGGCATTCTTAAGGAACATACAGTGATCAGATGCTTGCAGACAAAGGGCTTACTTAACACTGACACCCATACATAAAGATATAAGTACAACTTTGGGGAAGGGTGTCACTTCAAATGCCAGAAGTAAGGAGCAAAGTTTAAGAGTTGCAGAGATAGCTTTGAAGCTCTGTCCTAGACTCCCTGTGACGCCAGCAACACCAGAAATGGTCCCGAGAATCTGGTGTCTGGTGATGACCGACCAAGCGGTTCATTCCCCAGAAGAGGGGATATTCCATTGCACATTTAACTCTGGCAATGAAGAAAGTATCAGTTTTGGTTTTAATTTGATCACATATCAAATTAAGGAGATTTTTCTGGAATCGTTTAAAATTTTACCGAACTTTACACTGTCACAACTTAGCTAATGTCTTAGATGTTTGGAAATCGCAAACGTAACCTGCTACGTAATTATATTGACAGCGTATTGACAAAAAACAGCTTAAACCAGAAAAAAAGAAAGTTTTGTAGTGACTGCCTGACTGGTGTATTTGATAGGAAATGAATGGAATGACTCAATAACAAGGATGAGTTCTTCTCGGGATTGATCTACAACCAAACCCCACTTCACTTCCTTTCTGTACCAACATCAGAGGTGTCATGATGAACATGTAGTATCTTGTACCGCCATTAGAGCTCTCATGATGAACATGTAGTCCTTGTACCTACATCAGAGCTGTCATGATGAACATGTAGTATCTTGTACCACCATTAGAGCTGTCATGATGAACATGTAGTCCTTGTCCCAACATCAGAGCTATCATGATGAACATGTATTATCTTGTACCACCATTAGAGCTGTCATGATGAACATGTAGTCCTTGTACGAACATTAGAGGTGTCGTGATGAACGTGTAGTATCTTGTACCACCATTAGAGCTGTCATGATGAACATGTAGTCCTTGTACCAACATCAGAGCTGTCATGATGAACATGTAGTATCTTGTACCACCATTAGAGGTGTCATGATGAACATGTAGTCCTTGTACCAACATCAGAGCTGTCATGATGAACATGTAGTATCTTGTACCACCATTAGAGCTGTCATGATGAACATGTAGTATCTTGTACCACCATTAGAGCTGTCATGATGAACATGTAGTCCTTGTACGAATATTAGAGGTGTTATGATGAACGTGTAGTCCTTGTACGAACATTAGAGGTGTCGTGATGAACGTGTAGTCCTTCTACGAACATTAGAGGTGTCGTGATGAACGTGTAGTATCTTGTACCACCATTAGAGCTGTCATGATGAACATGTAGTATCATGTACCACCATTAGAGGTGTCGTGATGAACATGTAGTATCTTGTACGAACATTAGAGGTGTCGTGATGAACATGTAGTCCTTGTACGAACATAAGAGGTGTCGTGATGAACATGTAGTCCTTGTACGAACATTAGAGGTGTCGTGATGAACATGTAGTATCTTGTACCACCATTAGAGTTGTCATGATGAACATGTAGTCCTTGTACGAACATTAGAGGTGTCATGATGAACATGTAGTCCTTGTACGAACATTAGAGGTGTCATGATGAACGTGTAGTATCTTGTACCACCATTAGAGCTGTCATGATGAATATGTCGTATCTTGTACGAACATTAGAGGTGTCGTGATGAACATGTAGTCCTTGTACGCACTTTAGAGATGTCGTGATGAACATGTAGTCCTTGTACGAACATTAGAGGTGTCGTGATGAACATGTAGTCCTTGTACGAACATTAGAGCTGTCATGATGAACATGTAGTCCTTGTACGAACATTAGAGGTGTCGTGATGAACATGTAGTCCTTGTACGAACATTAGAGGTGTCGTGATGAACATGTATTATCTTGTACCACCATTAGAGCTGTCATGATGAACATGTAGTCCTTGTACGAACATTAGAGGTGTCGTGATGAATGTGCAGTCCTTGTACGAACATTAGAGGTGTCGTGATGAACGTGTAGTGTCTTGTACCACCATTAGAGGTGTCATGATGAACATGTAGTATCTTGTACAACCATTAGAGCTGTCATGATGAACATGTAGTCCTTGTACGAACATTAGAGGTGTCGTGATGAACATGTAGTCCTTGTACGAACATTAGAGGTGTCGTGATGAACATGTAGTATCTTGTACCACCATTAGAGCTGTCATGATGAACATGTAGTCCTTGTACGAACATTAGAGGTGTCGTGATGAACATGTAGTCCTTGTACGAACATTAGAGGTGTCGTGATGAACGTGTAGTATCTTGTACCACCATTAGAGCTGTCATGATGAATATGTAGTATCTTGTACGAACATTAGAGGTGTCGTGATGAACATGTAGTCCTTGTACGAACATTAGAGTTGTCATGATGAACATGTAGTCCTTGTACGAACATTAGAGGTGTCGTGATGAACATGTAGTCCTTGTACGAACATGAGAGTTGTCATGATGAACATGTAGTCCTTGTACGAACATTAGAGGTGTCGTGATGAACATGTAGTCCTTGTACGAACATTAGAGGTGTCGTGATGAACAGGTAGTCCTTGTACGAACATTAGAGGTGTCGTGATGAACATGTAGTATCTTGTACCACCATTAGAGCTGTCATGATGAACATGTAGTTTATTGTACCACCATTAGAGCTGTCATGATGAACATGTAGTCCTTGTACGAACATTAGAGGTGTCGTGATGAACATGTAGTCCTTGTACGAACATTAGAGGTGTCGTGATGATCGTGTAGTATCTTGTACCACCATTAGAGCTGTCATGATGAACATGTAGTCCTTGTACGAACATTAGAGGTGTCGTGATGAACATGTAGTCCTTGTACTAACATTAGAGGTGTCGTGATGAACGTGTAGTATCTTGTACCACCATTAGAGGTGTCATGATGAGCATGTAGTCCTTGTACGAACATTAAAGGTGTCGTGATGAATGTGAAGTATCTTGTACCAATATCAGAGCTGTCATGATGAACATGTAGTACCTTGTACCACCATTAGAGCTGTCATGATGAACATGTAGCATCATGTACTAACATGAGAGGTGTCATGATGAACATGTGGTATTGTGCACCAACGTGAGAAGTGGCATGATGAACATGTAGCATCAGGTACCAACATTAGAGGTGTCATGATGGACATGTAGTATTGTGTACCAACATTAGAGGTGTCATGATGAACATGTAGCATCATGTTCCAACCTTAGAAGTGTCATGATGAACATGTAGTACGTTGTACCAACATTAGAGGTGTCATGATGATCATGTAGTCCCTTGTACCAATATCAGAGGTGTCATGATGAACATGTAGTCCCTTGTACCCACATTAGAAGCGATGTGACATTAAACTACTTTGAAACTTTAGCGAAGATGTTGGTTTTCATGAAGTCACGGCAGGCATTGTATACCGTTATATGCAATACAGCTAAACAATCTCTATTTCTGTTCTCCTCCAAAATCCCTGTATATGAGTGTCCCGCTCCCGGCAAACATCCAATACAGACTAACTTTTATTTTATTGAAACTACCATATGAAGCACAGTTTCGGTCAGTATGGTATATTTATGAAGGAAGATTAAGTGAGAAGTCTTCCAAAAGCAGACAATTTAGTAAAATCTTATCACACACAGTGACAGAAGATCTCGCCCGTCTGAGAAGGACAGCTGTACCAACAATGTCAAGTTGACATTGTATTCATTCCACTAAAGGAAAAACGAAACTGGACGCACACAATCTCATGATACATACCGTATATAGCGTTGAATTCGGCCACGTCATCCTATTACATGTTGTGGGCGTGTACTTGTATGACTCATGTATTATGGATTGCATTGGGCGCGTTTCGTAGAAATTGTAAGGGATCATTCGTATTTCCACTTTCTGTTTGTCACCATACTTCGTTAAAGCCAGCGTCTTCAACACAAAGCATTTGCTGATCGACTAGGAAGGGTGTGTTGATATACATATGCATTTTCTTTTAGAATCTATGAAAAAAGCATTTTTTAGAATACATGACTTCAGTTGTGTTATTGTCTGTTGAGGAAATGAGTAATGAAGGATTGATATTTTCTGTGTTTCAGGAGCTAAGACATGGCAACCATTACCTTTTACCACTACACGAACGAGTCGGGGAAGGACGCTATCGTCAAAGGACAAACTAATACGTCGAAGTGATGATGGAGTTAAGGATGCCCTGTATGGGAAAGGTGGGTCACAAATAACAAAACTATGCCTACATATTTTACCACACAATCAGGTAAAGACACACATGTTCTGTAAATCAAGCTAAGCATCAGATTCAGATCCAGTTTACTCGGTAATTCTGGCCTTAAGGCCTACATTACAATTGTTGATGTTACAAAATACTAGGCAAGTCACGTGAACATATGGTTACATTCATGGTTACATTTATGGCTACGCAAAGAGAAATCATGTTTGAGATAAATTGCTACATACTGAACAATCATAATATTCTTAGAATTTAACCAATTTGAACGTGGATGTTTGTCTAATACAGTGTTTGAATGAAATGGCATATACTTCTTTCGCAAACTTAGATACTTGGTGGATACAAACATGGCATGGAACTCATCCTCTATAGAGCCTGTAGTACAATTAGAACAGATCAAATCATTTTTACATTCTGTAGAAATACCATGTTTACGTGGTTTACCATATTTACACAGAAATCATGAAAACCAATTCTTAATTTGCATAAAGCTCTTATCAATGATTTATCGTGAAAATTTAAGATATATGATTCTGGTTCTAGCACCGACTTATGAGAGGCATAATATTCTAAATATCTAGTACTAATGGACATAGACCACTCTTGAATGACGCTGTTTGAAAAGAGATATAAAACAGTCTTCATTGTCAACCCCTAGGGCAATCCATACATAGGAAAATCCAGTAGAAAAGGGTAATAGTCGAACATTAGACACCCAGTTAACTTTACCCATTTGATCTTGTGATTTCAAAAAAAGAGAACACTGTTTTGGGTACCTTTAGTAATGCATTTTTACCAACTTTAACCAATATTTAACTGCTCTTATTCTGCTGAACACAAACATATTACAGATCTACCAATTTCCCCGTATATAGCCTTATTAGAAGCAAATTTACCTAGATTTAGAAATTGTTTTAAAAATGTAGTTTGTACCTTTTCCATACGATGAAAATAAGTCAAAACCCAAATTTCTGATACATATAAAAGAACATGCATGTTGTTTGTGTGTCTGATAAGGTGGCAATCAACTACATGACGGCGATCTCTGAATAATCGGGTCTGAACCAGATAACCCAGTGATTGACATCATGAACATCGATTTATATAATTGGGATCCGGTTACAGCCATCAACTGTGCCATCGAGCCTGACGACCCGATCTCATTAGTCGCCTGTTACGACAGACCAATCAGTTGGTGTCGTTATACTGGTGACTAGCATGTCATCTGTACAGTTCTGATATCTTAATGTGTTACATCCTGCATGCTCACTTGTATGCCTATAAATTCTACAAACCCCATTCCAAAGTCACTTCTACTATGTTCTCTTTTGCTGTGTTGTAATGTTTACTAATTCCAGTGAAATTCTTTGTAGGTGTGTACGGAACAAGTCTGTCTCCTTCTGAAGGACGCAGGAAAATAGCCTGGAACAACTGGGATGGTATTGTCGACGTTACCAGGGGCATGATGATGAGGGCGTCATGGGCAATCAAGGTGGAGCTACCAAAGTCCAAGGTTCAAGAAGCTGAGTCAGAGCGAGACATCTTGATTTACACTGGCGGTGACCTTGTTCTTGTACCTGGCAATTACGAGGTCATCAAGGTTGCCTGAACAAGAAGAAAAACGCTATTTTGATAACGTAGTTTAAAGTTTCACCTATTCAAAATGTTACAAGAAGATTTGAAGCCATAGATGTGTGAGAACAGATGACTATGTATGCATGATGCTGAAATCAATGCAGACATTTATCAGTATTTGTCATTTTCTGTCTTATTTTGTCACTTCACTCAGCAGTAAACATTGATCTATCATTGTTGTCTGTGTTGCATTATTTATTTGAATCACCGTATCAATGTTTTGTATATACATGTATCTAAGGTGCATCTGTACCTTAAATCTGATCAGTAACACTGTTTGAACAACTGGAACTATACAAAGTACACAAACATGAGAATACTTTGTTCCAAAGGGTACATGATATCTGATGTTCTGTTTCGTATAAATGACTAATTTCCTGTTTGATGTGGTGCATAATCTACACCTGATATAATGTATATATGAAACAATGTTAAACTTCACCGTGTCTACTGCCATTTAATGGTTTAAATATGTGCCTCTCTCTCTCTCTCTCTCTCTCTCTCTCTCTCTCTCTCTCTCTCTCTCTCTCTCTCTCTCTCTCTCTCTCTCTCTCTCTCTCTCTCTCTCTCTCTCTCTCTCTCTCTCCCTCCCTCTCTCTCTCTCTCTCTCTCTCTCTCTCTCACACACACACACAGTATAATGGCCATTTCTTGTTTATCTTCTTAATTTGGAGCTTCAATGTGGATAAGAACAAGTTTATCACGTCAGTTAGTTTGACGTTGCCAGGGATCGAACCATTGAAGTGCCGCTCTCCAAGCAAACGTTCAATCCACTAGACCATGAGGTGCTCGTCGACAAGAAAAACTTGGTAACTGGACCTGACAAAGAGAAGGCTATCGATGAGTAGGAGATCTTACGTGCGCTTCCCGACATGATGTGTATTTCGCGTGAGAAGGCTATGAAACCGAAACATGAGTCTCATTAACCAATTCAGAGAATGCCCTATTTTTCAGCCGATCCGAATTTGTTTGTTTTTGTTTTAAACATATTTTATTCACAGAGAAAAGGATTAGGAACAAGTTCTCTCACTTAGAATACCCTCTCCTTATTCTAAGGAATATTCTCGTGTGAAAAGAGACACTACAAACAACTATGGTTACACTAAATTCCAATTCCTTGTTTCATAAGACAATGTTGTTTACAAATTTTATTTTTTTTCAGTGAAAAAATCTCGTATTTCTATATTTTATGTCGAGGTTTAGGCAGTATGTCGTTAACTAAGACGTCAAAGACTGCCCCTGTTTGAAGAGGTCGTACAATGATTCACAATTCATCTGGCTCACTGGTTACACCTGTTATGTGGTATTTGCGCTTATTGTGATTGATATAATATCAAGTCCGTTCCAGACCGTCAGACTTTTCTAGCGGTCAAGCCTCGTTTTGAGATTTCCACGATTTCCAGATTTCCGTTTGTCAGAGCACGCTGTACGATGTGTTTGCAAGGATTAGAAGGAGCGTAGTGTTGCAATATACAAGTGATTAGATGTGTCAAATGATACTGATTGATATTTATATATCCAGTTGAATGAGCTGGTCTCAACATTCTGGACTGGTTATTGTACTAAGTTGCGCAGTAGGACGGAACCGAGTCAGCAGTAAACGAGACTGTTGTGTAATCAATGTTTTGACTTGCGAAAACATGTTACAACCTCTTCCAATGAAGTTTGAAAATGTTCGCGTAAAATCGATAGTTTAAGAAGGTGTTATGGTGGAGACAATAACACCATGTGCATCTCCATACTGTCTCTTATCCAAAATGTTGGTACTCGGATGATTACACAGATATCCCATCCCAACTTGACGCAAGTAGGCAACAGTTGGAAGCAAGTGTTTTACACCATCAAGGCCTGTGATGTTGTGAGCCCGGGAGGAGAGAAGGAGAAAATACCGATACCAATAACATAATTCAAAGTTTCATAGATTCAAAAGTGTATAAGAAGATTCCACGCCACTGATGGGCGAGAACAGATGGCTATGTATAATGCTGAAAACAATGAAGAGAACACAGCAGTTATAAGAATGGTACTTTCTGTCTTTTTTTGTTACTTCGCTCAGCAGTAAACATTGATCTTTCATCGTTGTCTGTGTTGTATTATATATTTAATACACCGTGTCAATGTTTTGTGTGTATCTAATGGTGCATCTGAATCGTAAACAATAGGATGCTGAAACAGTAGCACAACAGATGTAAATATTGATCCAGTTACACTGTTTAACCGGAACTGGAACTATGCAAATTACCGAAAAATGATAATATCTACCTAAATAAAGGTACAGAGTATTTAATGTTAAAGTATTTGTATAAATGACTACTTTCATGTTTGAGGTTCTGCATAATCTTTTCCTAACCACAGGTGGTTACTGCGATTTAATGGTTTTAAATCATAGAAGGTAACCCCGATTATTCCTCGACGTTGTGGAGCCTGTCGTGAACATCTGACTGAGGTTTTTGAACCAAGATGACGAGGTGGGGTGAAATGACGTTAAGCTTTGTTCTCAAGATTATTGAGCACATATTAGTGTGTACGTGTGTTTATGTGTGTGCATGTCTATATCTTTCTCTCTGTGTGTGTGTGTGTGTGTGTGTGTGTGTGTGTGTGTGTGTGTGTGTGTGTGTGTGTGTGTGTGTGTGTGTGTGTGTGTGTGTGTGTGTTGTTAGTTCTAAACCGGACTGAGATATCAGTAGATTACTCATCTAACCCTACTGATATACCATGCCGTAGTTTGGACACGCCACTCACACTCAGCATACTGGCTTCGGTCACACCAATTCCTATTTATCCTCTTATTTGGAACTACAACTAGGATAAGAACAAGTTTATCAATCGTTTTACGTCAGTTGGTTTGATGGTGCCAGGGATCGAACCATTGAAGTGCCACTGTCCAAGCAGGCGTTCTATCCACTAGACCATGAGGGTGCTCGTCCACAAGGAATAAAATGACTGTGCTGGACCTAACAAAGAGAAGGCTATCGATGAGTTGGAGATCTTACGTGCGATTCCCGACACGATGCGTATTTCGCGCACGTCAGCAGGCTATCGATGATTTGGAGAAATTGTACGTGCGCTTCCCGATTTGATGAATTGTGTATTTCGCGCACGTTAGATGGCTAGCAAAAACATGTCACAACCTCTGTCAATGACGAGTGAAAATATTCACGTTAAATTGATAATTTCAGAACGTGTAATGATGTGCATCTCCATACAGTCTCTTATCCAAAATGTTGGTACTCTAATGAGCACACAGAGATCCCAACTTGACCGAAGTATAGTTTTAGTGCTTTACATCCTGTGTCATAACGACTTGGCCTGAGATTCTAACGATTGGATTGGATAACAGATGACCTCTCAATTAGGTCACGTTGTGACGGAACTACTTTTTCATTCATAACAACCACGTGAAATCATTCATTCTACAACTTATATGCATTGTGGGAATGTGAACATTGCGAACGTTGCCGTATCGCTGTTTAATTGTGAATCGAACTGAGACATTATATCCGTCGCAAAACATAAAGGCAATGTTTCCACCGGTGATGTTAGTTTACTGTACAAGGCTGTACGAGGCGATGACAACTGACGTGCATCGTGACGTCGGTTACAAAGGGAACAGACGAGAATGGCGTAGTGACGTCAATACAGTGTGATGTCATGCAAAAGTGACTACAGAACAATATTCTTCCGCAACCTTTTTATGAAACCGGTTTCGGATTGAAACCATAACAATAACAAAAATACGCTGTTTTGTCAATTTAATGCATGTAAGACGTGGGTAATAAATAAAATACTACACGAGGTCTCATAACATACGAATTATACGAATCAAGTGCTCTTCCTATGGTTTCTGACCGAGGTCAGAAACCATAGGAAGGTCACGAGTTTCGTGTAATTCGTATGTAATGAGACCGAGTGTAGTATTCTCTCTGTACGGCCTCCTACAGTAGAAACTACCGCGTTGCATCCCGTTTCTTGGTTTGCAGTTGCTTCACGCAGCTGACATCACTGGTGGAAACATTACGTTTATGTTTTACGACGGTTAAAATGTGTCAATTCGACTCACAAGTTTTCAGCGACACGGTAACGTTCGCAATGTTTACATTCCCACAATGCAATCGTGGAATGTCGCTTGACTACTCAGCTTCATCTGGATGTACTGATCTAAACTTACGTTGGTAGTAGAAATGCGACGTTCATATTGCCCCATATGGTATACGTTAATGACAGATGTAATTAAAATAATTCAGAGAAGATATTTAATCCGAACGTAAACCGTCATTAAACTGTTATCATTTGTTTTTTTGTGGTAACGTTCGTCTTAACGTAGGGGGGCAGACACATCAATAGAACAGCGCGCCAGTTAGCCCTGTGCGAGGATTCTTACTTCAGGTCACCGACACCGTTGTTTGTTTCCTGCCTTAAATTCATCGTAATTATCCTTAGACAGTATTAAATTTGGCATCTTAGAAAAGAAATACAGTTCGCTCTACCACCATGTATAGTGTAATAAAATACACTTTCGCCCTGAACTATTATAGTTAAAGCACGAGGACGCTTGCGTCCTCGTGCCACGCCCTTCCCATTCCGGTTTTTCTTAAGTATATTTTTGAGTTGCCATGGTGACTGAAGATGTTTATTAGCGTACTGCATTAACAAATCAGAACTGAAATCGAATAACTAATGGCACAGAGGTTTGCATGTTTACATTGAACTTTGGGTCCACAATCTCATGCCATTCCGTTGACATGACAATTTACCTTACGCTGATAAACAACATGTGAATGTAGGGTATTTTCCAGTATATTTCCTTCAGGGGCAGCGCTGTAAGTGGATATATTTTTCCACACCTCCCACAAACACTGTAGAGATGGTCCAAGTACCCCACTCGTGTGTAGGTGGCAACATCTTGTCCATCATGTTATACGTGTATTGCCCTTCGTGATAGTTGTCAGTAGCAAGTTTATGTTGGGAAATGGTTCACCGATTAACTCTTCCAAACTCAATCGGCGTGTAAAATAATATTAAACTGATATGACACATTCGGTGTTCATTTTCTCGACCGAAGGGCACATGTCGGGGATTGCATGTACAGTAGAATATATTGAACAGTGTAACACCCTGTCTAATCATGGAACGGGTGTTGGATTACACTCTCACCTGTGGTGTGGTTATGTGGTCTCAACTGAAACATACATGAACTCACTCCAAGATCGATTATTTCTCAAACCCGTACAGAACAACGTTTTAAGGCTTACTTTTCCATTTACAAATTTAAAGAAATAAATAAAGTTGGGGTTCAGTATGTTAGATTTACGCATTCATCAACCCGACCCCCACCCACACCTCCCCACTACTGTTTAGACAAACGCTTAGTCTCTGAAAATGTAGAGTTCTGAGATACAGACGTGAGTTAGTTTTCTTGTTAAAAAAAAACAGGCCGTGAATCGCAGAAAGTCGTCATAACAGTGTACATACTTTATTGTTGATATTTTATCCAATTTTCCAATTTACCTTCAGGTCGATTAGCTAGAACGGCGACATGGCCAGAGCCAGTGTTGCAGCAATCCTCTTAGTTTGTATTCCATTTATGTGCATTAAGGGTATTTACCATACCTGCCAGATAGACAATCTGTCTGCCACCCAGTCGCACGAACTGCACTGGTCTCACCATATAATGTCGATACCGATTAACGCTGAAGCTAGTTTTTGTACATATTAGATTCCGTCCAGCGCGGCATGATGTGCTGATAAGCTATGGCTTATATTTTAGGCTTCATGTTCGAGAATTCATTGTCAGTAATTGGAGACTGTATTTCCGCTGTAATATGTGTGTGGACGTATTCACTTCCATTAAAAGTCGGATTCAGGCATAGGTCAACGTATGAATCTGCGCAGTGGAACTGTATATAACGTATCTAGCAACATCTACTTCTGTCTTCGTTAGTTACACCGCCAGGTGGCCAGGTGTGAAGATGAGCTGTGTTAGGCTGATGTTCGTCTTTGCGGCTGCCTCCCTAGTGTCACCAATTGTCTTCGGGAATCTAGATGACTGGAGACAGAGTCTGGAGACATTGAAGTCTCGTCTTGATGCGAAAGGACCACCGATCGTCTCAAGGACACATGTTCCTTATGTGACTATCACACTTGGGCCGGTGCAAGTGCATGATCTAGATGATGCCAACCAAATTCTGAAATTGGGGTTCTTTGTAACCCTTGTCTGGACGGACAACTCTCTGAAGTGGAATCCTCGATTACTCCAGGTATAGATCGAGTGGAACTTGCAGTGCAGGAACTATGGACACCTACTGTGATTCTGGCGAATAAGGCCTCGGGTGATGGCCCCTTGCAGACGTCAATGCCTGTCACATTAACATATGATGGTCGTCTTTTCTGGCAGAATGCGATGACAGTATCTGTCCTGTGCAAAACAGATCTGAGAAAATACCCTTTGACAGTCAGATCTGTCCGATGTTGTTTCTTTCAGGAGTGGATACAAGATCACCCTAAAACCAGAAATCACTATTGGCGGTGACGGCTTGAACCTGCAAACCAATGGGGAATGGGAGACTGTAAACATTACATCGGCTAAAACAACTTATGCAGAAACAGAAAGTTACGAGCTAGCCACATTCTACATACATCTGTCCAGGAAGTACTTGTTCCACGTCTTGAGACACTGAACGGGCATCAACTGGCTCATCAACACCTGACCGCCATTAACAACAACGAAGACAGAAGCCAGGCTGTTGCTGGGCTTCTTGGATTCGCTGCTGGCATTCGTTGACAACAACGATCCGGCAATGAATGCGTCACGCGGCAGGCTCCGATGTCAGTGCGACGAACTAACGGTTGAAAAGCCGTATCGGCACATCATCACCTGCTGAACGAAATCTATTAATATAGCAACTCGGCATGGTTCGTGCCGGTTAATCGGGTATCGATAATGCTTAATACGCCAAATGGAGATACAAACTGGAAGACAACTGCAACACTGATAAACGCTCGTTCAACCTGGAAGGCAAATTGGAAGGTGAATAAAATATCGACAATAAAACAACGGCACGCCTGATATGACTTCTGCGTTCGATGTTTTTAATGCCAGAAAACGCTTCGTCTCTTATCGAAATTTCGAGAACTGGCGTTCTCTTCAAACACAATGACCTCGGTATGCGTGCATGCTGAACTTCAACTTTATTTGTTTCTTTAAATGGCGGAAATGGCTGTAAACGGAGTGATTCGCCAATGTTTCAGTTGGTTTCCTGTTCACTTGCGAATCCGGTGTTCCCTTTCGTTCAATGATTCTGCTGACGCATCTGTCCTCGGTCGAGAAAATGAACACCCGTATTCATGTCGGTTGTATTTTACGCCGATTGGTTTGGGCTGTAATGTACAGCGGCTTGGCTCTACGGTGATGAATCGCTTACGGCGCTGGTATGCATTACGACTATTATTTGTTTATCGGCGTGGAAACGGTGACAAACGAGGTAAACAGTTGACCGGACCAAACATGCCACCAATAACCTAGGATTCTGATTTCGACCAATGCGGTATCTTCGACCATGACGGCAAATGCCAGAAAGCCGAATGAAGGCACGAGGACGCGGCGTCCTCGTCTGTAATAATTATTGATTTTATTACGCCGCTTTATGATCGGTAAAAATTTCTTTTCTGAAAATAAAATCTAATTACGATGAGCAACAAACAACGTCGATCGTATTTGGCGCAAACAACTGGCATGTTTATTGATGATGATCGCCAACCCCTACAGGTCGAACATTCCTGTAAAATGATGGCAGTTTAATGACGGTTACGATTCGAATTAAATAACTATACCAGGTATTTAATTACGTCGATAAACCAGCTTACAATGGTGTATGAACGTCATTTCTACCAACGAGTTTGAATCGGTACATCGAATGACTTTATTGATCAACGACGATTACATTATTGAGATGTAAAGGCGTGCGAGACGTTGCCGTCGATAAACGAGAGCTGTGGTCGAATGACACATTTTAACCGTCGTGAAACATAGCGTGATGTTCCGCCGGTGTCGTGGCGTGTATTTCAAACAAAGAAAACTTGAAGTCACAACATGGCCAGTTTCTGCGTATGAACTTATTACGCTCGGTCATTGCATGCGGTACGCGAGGCGCAAATTACGACTTCTCTATGGTTTCGACGCTCGGTCGAAAACAAGGAAACACTTTGTTTCATATTCGTATCGTTATGAAGACGCAAATAACCCGTCTTACATGCGTAAAGGCGGCATGTTCGTTGATTGTTGGTTTCAATCGAGCCAGCGTAACCGTTCTGTCGGTGCTTTTACGTAAACGACGTCGCTACGCCATTCGTCTGTTCCCTTTAACGAACATTGCGTCTTCTCGTACGGCTTCACGGTAAACGATACGGCGTGCAATTGAAAAGCCAGTTCCGTCACAACGGCTGTTCGGTCATCTGTTATCGGTAATCGTCGTTACGGATAATGGCTATAAACTGCTTCGTCAGAGATTCTGATATTAACGTACCGGCGTACCGGATAGTAATGAATGCACATCGATACGTTCTGGTATCGATTTGATAGATCGTGACGAAGGTCGTCGCGCAGCTCCTGAATAAATCGGAAGCGCGTGCAATTTCTTCCAGAAATCATCGATATTGACGATAACGGCGATCTTCAACTCATCGATAACTGTGTTAGGTCCGGCACCGTCGTGGTTTGTTTCCTCATCGGTCTGATGAACTTTAACAGTTGACACTTCGTGGTTCGATCTATTTCAACTGACGATTGATAAACTGTTCTTATCGTTGTGGTTCAAATAAGGATAAATAAAGAATTGTGTGACCAGCAATATGTCGAACAGATGACTACTGATATCGGTCGGTTTGAAACTAACAGCACACACACACACACGCGGAAACCGAACGATACTTGCGGCATGCGATAATGTCTTGAGGTAACGTCATTTCGCCCACCTCGTCATCTTCGGTTCAAACCTCGATCGATAACGTCGACAATCGAGGGTTACCTTTATGATTTAAAACCGATATCGCGGCTGCAATGGTAGAAGTTATGCCGAAACCTCAAACGTAATCTTTATACAAACTCGCGCAACATTAAATGCTGTGCTGATATTATCGTGCACCGACAGTAGTTCAGTTCGATTAACGATTATTGACTTTGGATCGTACTATTTCGGCGTCTATTCGATTCGAATGCTGCATTGATCGCAAACTGACGATATTGATAGCTGTATCGATACAACACCGACGCAACGATAATCATGTTACTTTAACTGAGGCGGAATATTACCGTTCTTCGGCTGTATCGTTCTTCTGTTTTCGGCTGTACATATTAACTATTATCGCGCGAGGTCATAAACTTGAACATGTTATTGGTATCGACATTCTTCGATACAACATCCGCAGACGCTGATGACGCTCAACTGATGCGTCGGCGGTGGAACAGGATCTGACGATATCGTCTACCAACATTTTGGATAATGAAGATGCGCATGTTGACCCGATGTCCGCATAACATTTTACGCGGCCGATTCGCTTCATTGGAGGACGTATCGATGCTGCTGGATACGGTGATTACGGCACCCGATTTACTGTGACCGATTCCATCTGCGCAACTTATTAATGACCAACTGAATATATAAATATCGATCGTATCGTTGACATGTTACGCCGACCTCTGTCGCTTTACTGGCGCATCTTACGTGTCGTCGTAATCTCAGGCTGACAAAGTCTGGGCGAACGAACGAACGATATCGGTCGCAACAAGCGGCTGAGTGTGACCGGTAATTACGTGAATAGACAACCGCGACACCTCTCAGGCGGGGCGTCTTTTGACGTCTTGGTGTA
Organism: Haliotis rubra; assembly: GCF_003918875.1. Classification (NCBI taxonomy): domain Eukaryota; kingdom Metazoa; phylum Mollusca; class Gastropoda; order Lepetellida; family Haliotidae; genus Haliotis; species Haliotis rubra. Next base: position 9,305 of record NW_025766105.1, on the reverse strand, counting down.
TTCTGCCACAAACCTCGTGCAAAATATGAAATGCAGTTTCGCTGAAAAATAAAATTTGGCAAGCTGGCACATTGTCTTCGAACAAGGAATTTAATTCTGGCTGTGACCATATTTGGGCACAGCCAGTGTCTCTTCACGCGGCGTATTCGGTAAATTGCGTGAGAGAACTGTTCTGATCGCTGCTCTGTCGAACAAATAATGTTTAAAACAAGCAGGTGGTGATTTATTATTTCGTTTCGCCGGCAATGCTCGCGCATCGTCGTGAATGCTCACGTCGACTAAGGTCGGTCGATGATGCAGTGAACGTTTCGCTGGAAACGGCGCTTCAATGGTTTGGCTCAAGCAGCTTTGACGTGACTGCTTTTGATTATCCGCAACCAAGTAGAGACAAACGAAATGACCGGCATACCAGTAACCGGTAATATTGAAGAGAAGAGAAGAGCAGAGAGAAGAGAGAGAAGAGAAGAGGAGAGAGGAAGAGAAGGAGGAACATGACTGGAAACTGGTAAAGCGACGTGAACGCATTGGTTAACATGTTTCATATACGATATACGTCAAACGGTGGTGTTTATACGAGCAGACATCGGCGGGCTAATGATAACCATCATTTATTGACCCGCTTTAATGTTCGGTGGTATTGCCTGATCGAGATTTAGTGCGAATGCCTTAGATGCGTAACCGCTATGCAAAACGTTGATGCGGTGATTCAATAAACTTCAATGTAACACAGAACAACAATGATAGATCAGCGGTAAATAGACGAAAATGACGAAATATACGCGTTGTTCGGCATCATGCGCCGATATCGCCGTTACGCACATCTATGACCTCGAAATAACTGTTGTAACATTTTGAATGGTGGCTTTGAAATTACGTTATCGAAATGGCGTTTTCGAGCTGACGCTTGACTGTTTATAAACGCCGGTACTGAATTTCAAGGTCTGCGCCGGTGTGAAAGATGATACCATTTCTTGAACTGCTCACCTGATGCCCGTCCGTCATCATGCTACGGCATTCTCCTTCGGTAATGCGTCGAAGCTTCGTACCTGAAAAATTTCCGCTGAAATTAACAAACGTGGCTGCAACTCAAAAGTATAAGGCAGAGAATTGAGCTTTGGAATGAGGGTTTGTGGAGTATGGTGGTAATGCGTGTAACACGTGGAATATCAGTGAATGTTTGTCGCCAGTATGGCGACACCGGCTGATTGATGCCAGTCGTAACGAGCGACAATAGATCGTCGTCGGCAGTTGATGGCGATGCAAATCGTGTTCATCGATGATAAATCTGGTGAATTGACTCGAAGATCGGCGCTATCGAACACTGCCATGTATCGAAAATTTGAATTTGACATCTCGTGTCGAGCTTACGTTTTCAAACAATTTCAAATCTCGTGAAACGCTATCAAAGGCTATGCAGTATTGAATCTATCGGCTCAAAAAATGCGATACTAAGAGCGCAAAACGATAGTTCTCTTTTGAAATCACAGATCAAATGAGCCAGCTGGTCTAATGTTCGATATTACGCTTTTTCTACTGGACCACTGTATGGTGGGGTTGTTTTGTATCTCTTTTCGGCGGCGTCATTCGGAAGTGATCTGTGTCCGTGACACTGAATGTTTAGATATTGTGGTTCTCATGAAGTCGTCTGAAGACGAATCATGGTACTGCACGATGAGCTTTATGCGGAGTCAGGGCGGTTTCATGATGTGTGCGTATGGTAGTGCGTAACGATTTCTGAAGCTATTGTCGATTTTGATCATTGCTGGGCTCATGAAGATGGTTCCGTACTTGTTTTGTACCAATATCTAGGCGCGAAGAACAGCTGTCTTCGACCCGACAGGCATCACGTTCAGGGTGGTTGGGGATGAAGTGTTATGTTGTTCAGAGGTATCAACAACGATTGTCTTCGTATGTTCTTTTGGCTGTCTAATCAACCGTGGTGCTGTTGTCATCGGCTGGTGTGGGCGCTTGGCCGGGAATTGCCATTGAAGATAACCCACGATTTACAGAACGTGATGATGTTTACCTGTTGACGATGATATGGCGAGCAGACTTTTGACTACCTTTCGGTGCTCCGTCGTCACTTCATTTTGTCTGTTGTCCCCGCTCGTTTAAATGCTTCGAATGTCTTGCCATCTTAACTCCTGGCTGGCTCATTACTCATTTCCTCGGCGAACAGTATTCACAAAGCTCTTTCATGAATTCACAAGAAATGCGCTATATCAACACGCCCTTCTGATCGATCATCAATGCTTTGGTGAACACTATTTCTTTGAAACAATGTTGTTCTTTAAATAATCTATTCTGCGAAACGCAATACAATCATAATGCGAGTCATATACACGCCAACATGTAATAAGGGTGTTAACGTATACGATATGTCGGTAGCGATCGGCTATTTTTCCACAGTGGAATGAATGCAATGTCGGCGATTTTGTGACGCTTCGGGCTTGGTATTTCTGGCTGGTATTGTGATAGATTTTGCTAAATTGCTGCTGGAAGACTTTCTGCTTCGCTTCTCTTACTGACAAAGCAATGTCACTATATTCAATATAAAATAAAGGATTGGTCTGTATGGATGTTGCTGAACCTATACGAGGATTTGGGCTGGAAATAGAAGATTGTTGAACTATTGCATATAACGACCTGCCATGACTTCATGAAAATAACATCTTCGTAAAGATTTCAGAAATAAACTTCTGTTTGGTTTATGTTCATCTTATTTTCTCTGATATTGACGAGGACTTACGTGATCGTGACACCTCAATGTTGACGCGGCGTGATCGTCATGTTTGCCTAGTGCTGTTCATCATACCTCGATTTTCTTCGTGATCGTCATGACACCTCATCGTTGATTGCCTGATCTTCGTGTTCGTCGTATACATGATTGCGCAATACCGATCGTGACACCTCTTCATGTTGATGCGTGATATTGTTCGTCTTGACATCAATATTGATGCTGGTACTACGTGTTCGTCATGTTTGTGATATTGGTACGGAATTGCTAATGTTCGTGGGATTACATGCTCATCTGTTTTCAATCGGTGTTGCAAATACTGGATCATCGTATATCGACGGCCAGGCTATGTTCTGTTGCTTCATTACCAAGAGACTTTATGTTCATCATGTTTGGCTCAATGATCACCTCTGTCGTACCGAACTGCAAATCGCATTTTCAATCGATGGGCCGTTTCCCTTCATGTTGGCTAATCGATGATGCAATAAACGTATTCATCATGTTTGGCTTCCCAATATCGGTAGGCTACGTGTTCGTCACGACCCTCAATATGTTCTATCGTTTTCCTATGTTCGTGCAAGAACTACGTGTTGTCGCGATTTCCCAATGTTCGTCTGGGAACTTGTGTTCTCTGTTTAACTTTCTTCATGTTCGTACTTGTCGATTCATCACGACACCCTCATGTTTATGCGGAACATGTTTGACCTCAATCAGGTACAATACCCATGACGCTCAATAATTGATTTTAAAATACGTTATCGACATTCGTGCAAGGAACATCGTTATCACGACATGTTCGTTGTTAAATTTGGCTCATCGGTGTTTTGGAATACGTCTGTCACGATTTTATCGTTCGTGCAAAGAACGTGATCGCGACCTCAATGGCCGTGTTCGTGACAACTCTATGTTGACCGCAGATATACATGTTATGTTTGTGATACCAGGTCATCTGATTTTGTTCGTGGATTTCGTCATCGTTTATATCGATTCAAATTACCGGAACTACATCGATTCGTCATGTTGACGATTCAGATGACTCATCATCTTTGATACCTCAATGGTTAAATACCGGAATGATTAAATCGCATTTTATCGATGGAACATGTTCGTCGTGTTTGGCTTCTATCGTTATTGGTTTCATCGATTTTCATCGTTATTGGAACTGAATTCGGCTGGCGTCTGGTACAATAAATCTTTTGTTCTCCCAATCTTCGTGCAAAAGATACGTTGTGACTCTGTCGATTTTCTTCATTGACATCGTTCGTACCAGGATACATGTTCGTCATGTTCTGATAATTCAAATACCAAGACTACATCGTCATCATGTTTATTTCAATATCGATTGATTTTCAGATATATCGTTCATCATTTACTATTCAAGTACCAGGACTACATCTTTTGATTCGTATAGGGACATTAATCGGTAATGAACTAGACGCAAATTAATCATTTATCTAATGTTTATTCGTGATTCGTCGTGTCAATGATGATTATGAAATTTGGATTATCGATAAATGTTCGTGGAAAATTCGTGTTCGTGCAAGAACTCGTTCGTCATCAACATATCTGTCTTCGTGCCAAGGTTTCATTCAAATAATGACGACTCTGATATTGATTTTATTCTGATAGACTCTTACGTGATTCGTCTTGAAGACTTCGTCATCGTTTCAATGATTGATTTCAGATATCGATCGTAACGATCGATACCGAACATCGTCATCGACAATGAATACTACGTTCATCGTTTCGTCGCCAAACTGCATCTGGCTCATGACGGCTTTCGGCTGGTGTTTGGGCAATACGTGTTCGTCATGATAACCCGATGTTGAGTTAGGTGCATGTTTAAATGTGACGCTGTATGTTGGTACAGCTGCTACATGTTAAATGCATGTTTGTGAGCCAGAGACTACGTGAAGCTAATGGCATTTTAGTACTTACATGTTCATCATGACGCCGATGTTATTTTGAAAAAGTGAGAGGTTGATTATGAATCACGAAGAGCTTTCATCGCTGACCCAGTCATTCCATTCATTTCTACATCAGCAAAACTTTCTGGTTTTGGGCACTTTGTCGGCTCGCTATCTAATTGCGTGGCTTGTTGCATTCAACATCTGGAACATTAACGAGACGTAACCGAAGTTGTTAAATGCAAACGATTCAGAAAAATCTCGCTTGAGCGATATTGATCATACTGTTCTTTTCTTCATTGCCGAGTTAAATGTGCTGATGTTCTTCCCCACGAGAATGTCATTTTCGGGCTTTGCAATTCTCGTCGACCCTTTGATCACAGGACGAGCTTCAGCCTCTGCGGCACGAAGCCATATGCTGACGTTTTGAACCCCAAAGTTACAACTATAATAACGTAACCCGTGATGATAGAACGAAATAACCGCTTTTGATGCGGCATCACGATCGCTGTGCAATGTTCACCCATTACCCAAAGTAACACGCTGCTTATTTTACTTATTTTGTCGCAACAGGCACTATTTAGCAATATGTCATTTTTACTGCATGTAATGTCACGTAATGCCATCGAACGACGCTGATAACGATCACGGGTACAAAAGCCATTGTATGAGCGTCCATATTCGGCTGATTATTTGCGGTAATATGTTGTCCTAAAATGACCAATTCCTGCAATTGCTCTGTGCGCAATGGTGCTCGGTATCTTTGTGGTCAGCGCGAATGAAGACAAAGCAATTTTTATTCGACGCATTTTGCCCGATTCTGCGGACAACCGGTAGTAACCATTGAGCAAACATTAATACGGTAATGCCATGACAGTGCCAGCGAATGTTTTCTGCTGTTCTATTTCATATCTTGCGGTATATGTATCAATACATTTTCATTCAATGCTTTATGCACCCCTCAATTCTTTGACCGGACGGTCCGGAGATTTCAACATGAGCCGCAGCGAACTGCTTGTGGTCGCTACGTACGTTTCCAGTATTCATTCGCGCGAATTTCGATGGTAATTTGCGGGTGAGGAAACTTTCGTAGCGGAGATTTTCAGGCCTGCTGATATCTTGCACACCTTAGATATTTGTAATACCGGGCGCTGTATATGAACGGTTTATACCTGCGTCTTACCTGCAGTACTCAACTATAAATGAATGCCCGGTTCATGTGATTTCGTTACTGCGTGCGTTTACGAAACACCGCGCTCAATGTTGTTATCGCCAAAGAAGCTACGACAAAACGGTATTACTGAAGTTCTGCGCTGTGCGCTCGCTCACAACTACCGGTATCGAACGCTGACTCTGTGATGTTCTGGGATGACGGAACGATGCGTTATTCTCATAATGTCTACAGCGTAATTGTCGCTCAGCAGGCTTTTGGCAAATGTTGCGAGACAACTCGTATTGGGGTCTGTTCGGCTTTCATCGCTCACTACTGTAAAATATTTTATTGACGTACATGAACGGAACTGTGCGCTGCACCGTGACGCTCGTAATATTCTTTCGTGCCTGGTAATGTTGACTTCTTCCATTCGCTCAATGGCATATACTTATAAACTTAAAGGGATTGATCACACATTCTTTCACTAACGTATGCGATAACAAACAAAATTAACGTGAATATTTCCATCGTCGGCGGCGTGCCGGATAACGAGGTAGATTTATACGTGTATCGTAATGTTGGATGTCGACCTTTATTATTGTCTTCGTTACGGTAAATATCGCGTAATGTGATATTCATGTTATCGTTTCTGTGAAGTCGTTACTCTGGGTATATATTCCTGTTCGGAAGATCTAACTATTACGCTTCCAGTGTACTAAGCTATCTTCATCAAGCCTTTGGTCTGATACGGTACGGGCTCTGTTCGAAGTTCGAATCTGACGAAGGCGAAATATCGTTTCGTATGGTGCCAATATCAAGTGTTGCGTGAATGGTGCTTCGTGAAAATATTTAATCTTCATCCTTCGAGGACGTATTCAGCCAGTGATGGCGGTCGCGCCGGAACTGGAGTTCGACGCTTCGCTGCTCTGATCCCCGTAATTTTATTCTTACGGGGCCGAATGATTCTTTGAACTTTTGCGACCGCGATTCTTTGAACTGGCCGAAGTCGTTGTGAAAATAGCGGACGTATGGAGGACGTTCGAGCATAAATACGGCCAATAGTACCCGGTTATGTTTCAATCTGACGGCCGAAGAATGACGATAACGGTATGGCGTCGTAACGGTGTCATTCGTCACATTACGTCGCACCGGTATGTTGATGCGGAGCAGCGCTTTTCACAAGGTATCTGCTGATTTCATACGTGATGTTCGAATTATCATTATGCGGACTTCTCGCCAGCTCACCATCATGACTTTGTCACTATGACCGTGGGCTGCGATGGCGGCTTCGGGTTGCATTCGGCTGTCGCACGGGGTGTCGTGACGATGATTTGACGTACTTTGATGTTGACTAACGTCTGCGTTAAGGGAATTTAAATCATTTTGACGGCTGTTAGAGAAAACGAGCTCTTCAATGATGAACAGCACGACTTTATTGACAGGCGCTGTGAAAGCGGTTTCGAAGCCGCCCATCAAAGGCTTTGTTTTCGCGTCTTATTGTCTGACGTCTATCGTGAATGGTTTGTGATCAAAACCGGACCATGATACAGGCGTCCATTATCGTCCTGTACGTATTGAAACTACGATACGGCTCGGCTTACATGATGTTTGAAATAATTTGTCTAATTCTTTGCCGAAATACTGGTAAAAGTTGAATAACTTTCTTTTGGTCGTACTTTACGTTTACGGTAACGATTAAAGCATTGCATGTACCCGGCGAGTTTTCCATCGTGTATGGGGAGTGTTTTGTTGTCATCGATATATCGTCCTGAAACAGTTATTTTCGTTGTTTATCGTTATTTTAATGAAACACCAAATACTTTCGATAATGGCTGTTAACAACTCAATGCGACTTTGAACATCTGGCGCATGACGGTATAATGAAATCACGACTCAATTTCATTTAATATTTTGGTAATCAGGCGATCAAACGATGAAGTCTCATAAAAAATGAAGTTGAACCAACTTCAATACCACCCTATAATAGGCTCTTTGCGGCCAAAGATTACACCCAATATGAAGCGCGCTACCGATAAACATAATGACACTCTGGTACTGATTCTCCGTGAACCACTGGCGAACGCAGAATATCGGACGTCGTCATCATGTTCCTGAAACATATAACCAGTCTGTGAATTTCACGGCTTCAGGAAAATCTCGAATTTCTTTCATTATATTATATGTTGTTTTCTTATGGAGCCTCGCTTGTAAAATCGCCGTTGAAGACTTCAGTTATTGACTACGACGTGAGCAAAGATTAGGCGGAATAACTGTTATTTTTTGATTATATATGAACGTTGGTCGCTGTCTCGGCGATGTTTATTTTCCGCCGGAAATGGAGGATATCATGGTGTATTTGAATCGTATTTTGTGCCAGGCAATGTTTTGTTGTTCGGAACTCCTGTCTGATACGGTCTGTCGCGGTCGCGGGGCGATGACGCACCATATACCAGCAAAATCACTGGGATTTCAAATTATCGAGTGCCCTTAACGCCGGAATCTTCCCGTGTGCGTCTGCTGCTTAATTAAGGTAATGAGCTGAAATGTCTATGATAACGCTATGAGGATCATCATCTATTGAATTTCGCTGGCGTTGTCCTGCTGGCTGGTGACTGATAGATAATGTTTCGTCATGAAAATACGGAACCGGCGCAATCTGAATATATATGGTGCGATGACGAACAAACAAACATTTAAAATGGTCGTCATACGACCGGTTAGATATGTTGCGCAAGGACCGGGATTTCTTTGAATATGTTAACAGAGTACAGACCTGAAGATCGACTTGTTTCGTTGTGCGAGAACGACGTGAAATAATGTGGTTCGAGACTGGCGACTGTAAAATGATATTGATTCTTCATTGGCGATTTATGATTAAATCGTTACGAAACGCAAGGGTGTTCCTTTTGCTGACGAGCTTTCGATCAGTGATACGGAACCCCGACACCGAATGTTGATATGTCTGGAACTATGACGCTGCAATCTTTGATTTACGCAGTGATTTGTACGTATGATGTTTTTGAAGGATATCGACATCACTTGCGTGTTCCGCTCTTTCATGCGTAAAGTTAATTTTCCGTATATGATAACGTGAAATGCTGGCTGTGGGATTGTTGAAGGTGGTTTGTTTCATCGGTTGGTTTTCCGTTTATCTTCGAAATGATTGCACAAGTTTCATAGTGCAATAATACGGTTTCGCTAATAATGATAAACCGACAATAATAGTACGATATTTCGTGCAAATGTTAACGCTATTCCATGATATTATAACAAGAATCCAGCGACAACGAAGCAAACGCATGGCTGTAAATGCTGACCTTTCGATAACGATTATGTTAGTTAATCCGTTTACTATGGTCTGCAGAGATGAAACAAAATGGGTTTGTGTATGACTGGTGCAATCGCTGCAGATATACGAACGCTGATTAAAGATAGAACAACGAATTTGATAAACGTACATTCAGTCAAAGATGCATACCGGCTGGCGATGAAATGTTCTTTAACGGCA